>NC_142360.1:39744014-39836514 GCF_059441175.1 Urocampus carinirostris | reverse complement strand
AGTGTCTGGTATCGTTTCTGTCTCTCTCGTCCTACTTCTTATCGGACTCCAGTCTCCAGTGCCTAATATCAATCCTGTCTTTCCCGGTACCGACCCCATCTGTCCGATATCTGCTCGTGCAATTGGTATCGAACTCGTCGGCCTCTGGCTTCCTGTCCTTCCATGCCAGACTGCCGCCCAACGATCGCCGAATCACTGGCGTTTGGGTTAACGTGCATGATTGCCCATCAAATAAAGCTTGTGTGAGAAACGTCACGCATCTGGGTCCTCCTCCTGTTCCTGTTCTTGACACATCCATCCATTATTTGCACCGTTTATCCTCAGTAGGGTGGCGAGGTTGCTGGAGCCCGTCTCAGCTGTCTTCGGGCAGTGGACAGGGGTCACCCTGAACCGGTGGCCAGCCAGTCGCAGGGCAAACAGGGGCAAACAACTTGCCCGGAGGGAACCCACACAGGCACAGGGAGAACACGCATACTCCACATTGGAAGGTTTGATTCCATGACCTCAGAACTGTGCGGCAGACGCCCTAACCACTCACCACCGTGCTGCCCGAAAAATAGCAATAGGGGGAACGAAACTGGAAATCGATATTAAACAGGACAAAAATAAACGGGAACAATAGCAGACAGGAAATACCAACAGGAAAACAGGACTGAGTCAGAACCCACGTCTTGCGGGGCAGAGGTTAGTTGACGGACTGACAAAAGGTGAGTGACAGAAAGCCAATCAGTCTATTTTGTCCTGTCTGGTATCCTGTCCAGTATCGATCCTGTCTACCTCGCCCTGTTTGATATTTAACTCCAGTCTCCAGTGTTTGGTATCGATCCCCTATGTCTCGTCCTGTCTGATACCTCGCTATAATCTCCAGTATCGGGTATCGTTCCCGTCTATTTCGTCCTGTTTGATATCGGTCTCCAGTCTCCAGTGTCTGGTATCGTTCCCATCTATCTCGTCCTGTCTGATACCTCGCTATAATCTCTGGTATCGGGTATCGTTCCCGTCTATTTCATCCTGTTTGATATCGGTCTCCAGTCTCCAGTGTCTGGTATCGTTCCCATCTATCTCGTCTTGTTTGATATCGAACTCCAGTCTCCAGTGTCTGGTATCGAACCCCTGTCTGTCCCGTCCTGTCCGGTATCGACCCCATTTGTCCAATATCAACTCTTGCAGTTGGAATTGATCTTGTCGGTCTTTTGCTTCCTGTCTTTCCACGCAAGACCGCTGCCTAACATGTATGACTCCCCATTTCCCGTAAAATAAAAGGCTTGTGTGAGAACGTCACGTGTTTGGGTCCTGATCCTGTTCTGGTTCTTGACATATTTATACACATGGGACACAAAAATTCTATCAAATTATTTGAATTCAAACTGTAGAATAAAATGCACTGAAAATTAGATTTTGTCCGCAGAACGGGTGAAATTTGTTTAAAGATATACGTAATTCGGATGACGTAACCGATTGCTTCATGATGAAAACCCACCGAACTAACTATAAACACCCCAAACTGATAAACCAGATTTTTCAACAGGTAACTAACAGCTGTATTGGATCACATTTTTGAATTGAAGCATTAACAAGAATTTCACCCCACCTTTTCAAACCTTGCATTTCTCAAGGATCTCAAGCGCCCGTACGAACCCTGTTTTGAATAGCCCTGTTCTGCTTCTTTGCTTCTCTGCTCCTCTTATGTGGTCTTCCTACCTCAACAGGGTGACGCTTGGCCCTGAAAGGCAGCTGCATTTTTTCGGGGTGCGTCGAGGGGGGTTCACCCGAACGGCTTTTGTGCGGGTCGGGAAGATGAATCGAGAGAGGTGGATCAAAGACGGCAGCGGGTAAAAAGCGAGGACCACCTCCTCTGACGGAGGGAGAAAGAAGAAACGATGAGACTGGAATCGGGAGAAATTTCACGGGAACAGAAAAGTACTTCGGGAAGTATAACTGTAGAAGCGATCGCTCATTGATATTTTCTTTTTTTTTATTTTGTATTTGAATAAAGGGATTCTCACCAAGCTGAACCAAGGATACCGCTCTTGTCAGGACCAGGACAGAGACAGGACCCACTTGCGTACGTTTCTCTCAGTTTTATTGGGAAGAAGGGAAAGGACACACGATCCGGTGAAGCAAGTCGCTCTGAACGCGGAAGTGGTATTTCCGTGGCGAGCGATAGCGGTGTCGGGAAAAACGGGTCAGGAGCCGGGACAGGAGAGCAAAAAACGTGGTCGGGATCAGCAACAGGTCGAAAGCCAGAAAAGGAGAGTAGTCGTGGTCAGGATCAAAAAACGAGTCGAAGCCGGGGGACAGACATGAGCAAAAAACAGGTGGGAGGCTTGCCAAGAGTAAACTGAGGTTCGCAGACGGACTGACAACAGGTGACAGAAACAAGTGGGTTTGAATAGGGACAGGGAGCCAATCGGAGTCCGAGGC
This sequence comes from Urocampus carinirostris, assembly GCF_059441175.1. Lineage (NCBI taxonomy): Eukaryota > Metazoa > Chordata > Actinopteri > Syngnathiformes > Syngnathidae > Urocampus > Urocampus carinirostris. The sequence continues at coordinate 39,834,090 of NC_142360.1, read as the reverse complement.
AGTTGGCGCCAAAGGAGCGGGCACAGGTGAAGCATATCAGTAATCATGACAGCTCTAGGCAAGCCTTTTTCCACTGTTCCGTTTTTGCTCCCGTCTTTCTCCAGCTACGAACTGTTTTGCTCCTAACAACGTCTGTCCTCCCGTCTTTTTGTCCCCCACTACATCTACTCTCCTGTTCTGGCTTACGACTCATTTCCGACCCCGACCACGCTTTGCTCTCCCAGTCCAGTACCGGCTACCGACCCGTTTTTCTGTCCCTGACACCGCCATCGCTATCTACGGAAGATCCACTTCGGTGTTCGGATCACAATCCGAGTACGAGAGCGACCTGCTTCCCGCGTCCAGCGGACACCGAATCGTGGGCGCAGCACTTCCTCTTTCTTTCAATAAAACTTGTGTGTCCCCGACTTCGACCCGTTTGTTGATCCTGATCACGTCTACGCTCCTCTCTTGGCTTTCGCTTTGTTTCAAACCCCAACTACGTTTTTGCTCTCCTGTCCCGGCTACTAACCCGTTATTTCCGTTCCTGACACCGCCATCGCTCGCCACGGAAGAGCCACTTCAGCGTTCAGAGCGACCTGCTTCCTGTGCCCAGCGAACACCGGATCGTGGGTGCAGCCCTTCCTCTTTCTTTCAATAAAACTGGTGTGTCCCCGACTTTGACCCGTTTGTTGATCCTGATCACGTCTACGCTCCTCTCCTGGCTTTCGACTCGTTCCGAACCCTAAACACGTTTTTGCTCTCCTGTCCCAGCTACTTACCCGTTTTTTCCGTTCCTGACACCGCCATCGCTTGCCACGGAAAAGCCACTTCGGCGTTCAGAGCGACCTGCTTCCCGCGTCCAGCGGACACCGAATCGTGGACGCAGCCCTTTCTCTTTGTTTCAATAAAACTTCGACCCGTTTTTGATCCTGATCACGTCTCTTTCCTTTCTTCCAATAAAACTGAGAGAAATGTAACGCAAGTGGGTCCTGTCTCCGTTCTGGTTCTTCCACGTTTTCAGTGGTGGGACATTTAGTTTTACATTTACTTTTATTTTGAAGGCTGGAATTCAGAAATCGTTTCCATTATCCCAAAATTCGAGTGCCACCTGTCGCATTTCTTCTTATTTTACAGTCTCCAAATGTGTTTTTACACGCGGCGACTTATCCCCCACTTTCAAATAAGAACTTCGGACTTGGATTTCATTTTTTTTCCTTTTATGAAACTCGAACGGAAAAGCTTTTGAAGCTTAATGTGAAATCCAAAGCTACGTTTGTGACTTTGTACCTCCCAGGAGTTGAAACTTTTAAGATGACAGCTCTTGGCAGAGCACCGCCAGCCAGCTAGCTGGCTAATGAGCCAGCTAGCATAGTTGGGGAGTAACTGAATACATGTAATTAGAATACCAAAAAATTGTAACATTGTCATGAACCAGAACAGGATCAGGACCCAAACGCATGACGTTTCTCACACAAGCCTTTGATTTTACAGGAAATGGGGAGTCATGCATGTTAAGCAGCAGTCTGGCGTGAAATGATAGGAAGCCAGAGGCTGATGAGATCGATACCAATTGCCCGAGAAGATATCAGACAGATGGGGTCAATAGCGTACAGGACGGGACGGACAGTATTTATAATGAAACAGGATATCAAAATTAAACAGGACAAACTAGACAGGAATGAAAAACTTGAGAGAATAATACACAGGACAAAAATAGACGGGAACAAAACTGGAAATCGATATTAAACAGGACAAAAATAAACGGGAACAATACCGGACTGGAAATACCAACAGGAAAACAGGACCGAGTGAGAACCTACTTCTTGTGGGGGAGAGGTTTGTTGACGGACTGACAAAGGAAAAATGGGAGTACTGAGCTTAAAAAGACAGAAAGCCAATCCGTCTAGTTTGTCCTGTTTATTTTGGATATCCTGATTCATTTTCTATCCTGTCTGTCACGGTTGCCCATTGCCCCCAATTGGCCCCGCCCGTTTGGCGCCAGCTGCGGCTTGTTGACCGATTGGCTTCCCTCCTATTTAAGCCCAGTGCTCTCACCCACTCTTTGTCAGTCCGTCAACGAACCTCTGCACCCGCAAGATGTGTGTTTTGACTCTGTCCGGTATCCTGACCGGTATCGATCCTGTCTATCTCGCCCTGTTTGATATTTAACTCCAGTCTCCAGTGTTTTGTATCGATTCCCTCTGTCTCGTCTTGTCTGATACCTTGCTAAAATCTCCAGTATCGGGTGTCGTTCCCGTCTATTTCGTCCTGTTTGATATCGGTTTCTAGTCTTCAGTGTCTGGTATCGTTCCCGTCCATCTCGTCCTGTTTGATATTTAACTCCAGTCTCTGTTATCTGGTATCGATCCCCCGTCTGTCCCATCCTGTCCGGTATCGACCCCATCTGTCCGATATCAACTCTTGCAATTGGAATCAAGTCTCTGGCTTCCTGTCCTTCCACGCCAGACCGCTGCCTAACGTGTATGACTCCCCATTTCCCGTAAAAGAAAAGGCTTGTGTGAGAACGTCACGCGTTTGGGTCCTGACCCTGTTCTGGTTCTTGACATATTTATACATATGGGACACAAAAATTCTATCAAATCATTTGAATTCACACAGTGGGTTTGGCGATTTTTCCTGAAATTTGTCTAAAGATATAAAGAATTCGGATTACGTGACCGATTACTTCATGATGAAAACCCACAGAACAAACTGTAAACACCCCAAACTGTTTACGTCACTGATTACTTCATGATGAAAACCCACTGAACAAACTATAAACACCCCAAACTGATTACGTCACTGTATACTTCATGATGAAAACCCACCGAACAAACTATAAACACCCCAACCTGATTACGTCACTGTATACATCATGATGAAAACCCACCGAACAAACTATAAACACCCCAAAACGGATAACCTAGATTTTTCAACAGGTAACTCATAGCTGTACGGGATTACAGTTTTAAAGTAACCTTCCCAACCCAGCTAGCTAACGCTCAGTGGCACAATTTTGAGTGCCGGTTTGTGTGACAACCCGACTTCACACTGACCAGAACCGTTCCCGGTTTCGTCATCTCTTCTGGAACGTCTCCCCGCTTTGATTCTACCTTCGGCTGTTTACGTTTCTGTTGGTCCACCAGAAACAAAAACACAATTGCAGACATCACATTGGCTGGCGTTTAATGCTAATCTGACATCATTGAGGGGTGCGTTGGGTTACACTGGCCCTGTGTATACACACAGTCAATTTTTGGAACTGTGCTAGTCCTGCCAAGAAAACATACACACACAGGGCCGAAAACCGACTTAGTGCGAATGTGTAATCCACGGGTGTGAACCATGCAGTCCGTGGGCCATACCAGGCCCCCCGAGGGGTTTAATCCAGCCTGCGAGAAATTACCGAAAGGAATATAAACTGCAGTTCAAATGATGTCCACTGGAGGTCGCCTAAGCCAGGCACCACTTGCAAAGCAACTGGCCCGCAGAGCACTATGCTAACAGTAATATCAATGATATGGACCTGGAAAGGGGCAGCACGGTAGCGCAGTGGTTAGCGCGTGTGCGGCACAGTTCTGAGGTCATGAGATCGAACCTCTTGTGTGGAGTTTGCATGTTCTCCCTGTGGGTTTCCTCCGGGCACTCTCCTTTTAAACTTCGGACTTGGATTTCATTTTTTTCCTTTTATGAAAGCCGGGCGGAAAATCTTCTGAAGCCTAATGTGAAATCCAACGCTACCATTGTGACTTTGTCCCTGAAGGGACAGACAGACATGATAGATAATGAAACAGGATATCGAAAATAAACAAACTAGACGGGAACGAAAACTGGAGAGAATAATAAACGGGACAAAAATAGACAGGGACGAAACTGGAAACCGATATCAAACAGGACATCAATAAACGGGAACAATACAGGACTGGAAATACCAACAGGAAAACAGGACCGGGTCAGAACCCACGTCTTGCGGGGCAGAGGTTTGTTGACGACCTGACAAAGTAAGAGAGAGCCCACTGAGCTTAAAAAGACGGAAAGCCAATCTGTTAATGAGCCGCAGCTGGTGCCACATGGGCGGGGCCAATTGGGCGCCATAGCAACCCTGACACGACTTGTGCTGAAGTGTTTGAATATGCTTGAAATTGTTGCCGTTGCCATGTTTCTTGGCAGTTTGCCTCTATTGACCAAGCAATAAATAATAATAAATCTTAAGAAAGTGCGTGAAAACGACGCTGACATGCCTGCTCTGGTGGCTTGTCATTATGGCGTCGTCATTTAAATCGTTACTGCCCCCTACTGGTCGCAGCCAGGAGGACAGCTCTATTTAAAAAGCCGGCTTTTTTGACTCAGCTCACAGGGAACAGACAACTCTTTCGGCTCCCAAACAGCTCCTCAGACATTTTTTTAAATGATTATTAATCAATCATAATAGTCAACAATATGTACCAAATGTGTCATGAACCGGAACAGGCGTAGAACCCAAATGCGTGACGTTTTTCACACAGGCTTTTTATTTTACGGGAAATGGGGAGTCGTGCACGTTAGGCAGCGGTCTGGCGTGGAAAAAAAGGAAGCCAGAGACCAACAAGATCGATACCAATTGCCCGAGAAGATATCGGACGGATGGGGTCGATACCGTACAGGACGGGACAGACAGGATTGATAAGGAAACAGGATATTGAAAATTAAATAGGACAAACTAGACGGGAACGAAAACTGGAGAGAATAATACACGGGACAAAAATAGACTGAGATCGAACCTCCTGTGTGGAGTTTGCATGTTCTCCCCGTGAATGCGTGGGTTTCCAGGCTCATTATCAGCAGTAAATAAAACAAATATCATAAAACATTTTGTGAAGTTTATTAAGTTTTCAACTGCAAAGTTGTTGACATAAGAACTTAAAGATTCTCAACAGTTTGAAATGTATACAGTTTCTACAAAGGACTTGAAATGTTACTTGAGGCGAGTCAGACTCAGTTTGGTTCATGCCATGATACACAAGGTCAGCTTTGTCAACTTTTTCTTTTTACTGTCTGCTAAAATTTTGGTTATGCATACTTGATGCCGGGCAGCACGGTGGAGCAGTGTGCGGCACAGTTCGGAGGTCATGAGATTGAAACTCCTGTGTGGAGTTTGCATGTTCTCCCCGTGATTGCCAGGGTTTCCTCTTGGGCACTCCCCTTGACGTTTCTCGCACAAGCTTTTATTTTACGGGAAATGGGGAGTCGTGCAAGTTCGGCAGCGGTCTGGCGTGGAAAAACAGAAAGCCAGAGACCGACAGGATCGATACCAATTGCCCGAGTTGATATCAGACAGATGGAGTCGATACCGTACAGGACGGGACGGACAGTATTGATAATGAAACAGGATATCGAAATTAAACAGGACAAACTAGACAGGAATGAAAACTGGAGAGAATAATACACAGGACAAAAATAGACTGAGATCGAAACAGGAAATCGCTATAAAACAGGACAAAAATAAAGGAGAACAATACCGGACTGGAAATACCAACAGAAAAAAAGGACCGAGTCAGAACCCACGTTTTGCGGGGCAGAGGTTTGTTGACGGACTGACAAAGGAAAAATGAGAGCACTGAGCTTAAAAAGACGGAAAGACAATCTGTCTAGTTTGTCCTGTTTATTTTTGATATCCTGATTCATTTTCTATCCTGTCTGTCACGGTTGCCCATTGCCCCCAATTGGCCCCGTCTGTTTGGCGCCAGCTGCGGCTCGTTGACCGATTGGCTTTCCTCCTGTTTGAGCTCAGTGCTCTCACTCACTCTTTGACAGTCCGTCAACGTACCTCTGCACCCACAAGACGTGGGTTTTGACTCTCTCCAGTATTCTGTCTGGTATTGTTCCTGTCTATCTCGTCCTGTTTGATATCGAACTCCAGTCTCCAGTATCGGGTATCGTTCCCGTCTATTTCGTTGTTTGATATCGGTCTCCAGTATTCTGTGGCTGGTATCGTTCCCTTCTCTCTTGTCCTGTTTGATATCGAACTCCAGTCTCCAGTATCGGGTATCGTTCCCGTCTATTTCGTTCTGTTTGATATCGGTCTCCAGTCTTCAGTGTCTGGTATCGTTCCCGTGTCTCTTGTCCTGTTTGATATCGAACTCCAGTCTCCAGTATTGGGTATCGTTCCCGTCTATTTCGTTCTGTTTGATATCGTTCTCCAGTCTCCAGTGTCTGGTATCGTTCCCGTCTCTCTTGTCTTGTTTGATATCGAACTCCAGTCTCCAGTATCGGGTATCGTTCCCGTCTATTTCGTTCTGTTTGATATCGGTCTCCAGTCTCCAGTGTCTGGTATCGTTCCCGTCTCTCTTGTCCTGTTTGATATCGAACTCCAGTCTCCAGTATCGGGTATCGTTCCCGTCTATTTCATTCTGTTTGATATCGGTCTCCAGTCTTCAGTGTCTGGTATCGTTCCCGTGTATCTCGTCCTGTTTGATATCGAACTCCAGTCTCCAGTATCTGCCCGACAAACCTACAGTGTGGAGTTTGCATGTTCTCCCTGTGCTTGCGTGGGTTTCCTCCAGGCACTCCGGTTCCCTCCCACATCCCAAAAAACATGCATGTCAGGGCGATTGGCCGGTCCAAATTGTCCCTAGGTGTGATTTAGCGGGCGAATTGTTTTCTGTCCCTGCGACTGGCTGGCAACTAGTTCAAATGAGCACAGCGTAGCAGCAAGTTACCCAGACAAACATGTCAACTACTAGGTATGGATTCTGCCATATGTCAGGAATACAAAATCCAAATTTCCAACCTATTAATATTTGAAGAAATAGAATAGAATAGAATATACCTTTATTGTCATTGTTACAAACTGGGTTAACATATTGTGACAACGAAATTGGGCATGACACTCCAGGTTCACACATTCACAGTGAGGTAAAAAGGCAAGAAGATAAAGGAACAGAGAAGACAAGGTTAAGAGATGAGAGATAAAAGAACACTAAAAGTAAAAAGATTTACTGGAGAGACACGCGAAGCCGCTGCGCACGGGCGCGCCGCCATCTTGAAAAAATAAATAAATAAAAAATAACAAAGGGTATGCAAATCCTCCTGTGTGGAGTTTGCATGTTCTCCCTGTGCTTGCGTGGGTTTCCTCCGGGCACTCCGTGTTCCTCCCACGTCCCAAAAACATGCATGTCAGGTTCATTGACCGGTCCAAATTGTCCCTAGGTGTGGTCTGTCCCTATGTGCTCTGTGATTGGCTGGCATCCGGTTGAGGGTGTCCCCTGCCCATTGCCTGAAGATAGCTGGGTTGTGCTCCAGCACCCCCGTGACCCTACTGAGGATAAGTGGTGCAGATAATGGATCTACGGACCTGGAAAGACCATAAAACCATTCCAAACCCACCAACACCAGGCTGTCTGTCCAAACAGGAGTGCGTTCAGGTTCCTGCCTCGAAGAACTCTCAAACAGACTGGTTTTCCTCTCCTCCAGCTTTGGCATTATTTGTTTTTGTTCCCGTCTGAACGTCTTGCCTAAAAAGCAGCAGGCAGGGACAGCGTCTCCTTCCCTTGCCCGGAATATGCGGTCACGCAAATGCAAACGATGCCGGCGTGCTGCTGCGGACTGAAGCAAATTCATTTGGAAGTTCTCACTGACAGATATTGACCACCCACATGAGGTCACCTTGAGGTGTTTGGGTGAAGGACACATTTAGGATTTTTGGCAGAAATGAGCAATGGCGAACTTGATCCGAGCGGAGAGGGTTTGTGGACTCGGGGGTCCGGTCGGGGTCCCCAGCGACGGGTTCTTGTCCTTTCCTGTTTAGCCTGGGCGTCTGCCCCACGTAAACACTCCGGGGCCTCTTCTGCTCGGGGAGGAGGGCGAGAGTCATGCTTTCAATCCGGGAAAACGGAACGTGACGTGGAAGTCGGGGTCTTGCTTTGAGATTTGGTCAAGTTTAGAAAAAATGTGCTGTTTTTCTGAGGGAAAAAAACATAATGGGGGGGGGCGCTGTTTCCCACACCGTATGAAGTCCAGTTCTCGTTCGTGTTTATTTTCGATATCCTGTTTAATTATCAATCCTGTCTGTCCCTTCCTGTCCAGTATCGACCCCATCTGTCCCATTTTGTTCCCGTTTATTTAAAAATGTCTTTATTTATTGCTTGGTCAAACTGCCAAGAAACATGGTCATGCAACAATTTCAAGCATATTCAAACACGCCAAAGTGTCACAGTTGCCATGGCGCCCAATTGGCCCCGCCCATGTGGACAGATTGGCTTTCGATCTGTTTAAGCTCAGTGCTCTCATCCTCTCTTCCTTTGTCAGTCCGTCAACGAACCTCTGCCCCGCAAGACATGGATTTTGACTCAGTCCTGTTTCCTGTTGGTATTCCCTGTTCGGTATTGTTCCTGTTTATTTTTGTCCTGTTTATTATTCTCTCCAGTTTTCGTTCCCGTCTAGTTTGTCCTGTTTAATTTCAATATCCAGTTTTTATATCAATCCTGTGTGTCCCGTCCTGTCCAGTATTGACCCCATCCGTCCCATATTGTTCCCGTTTATTTGAAAATGTCTTTATTTATTGCTTGGTCAAACTGCCAAGAGACATGGTCAAGCAACAATTTCAAGCATATTCAAACACTTCAGCCAAAGTGTCACAGTTGCCATGGCGCCCAATTGGCTCTCTTACTTTGTCGGATCGTCAACGAACCCCTGCCCCGCAAGACGTGGGTTCTGACCCGGTCCTTTTTTCCTGTTGGTATTTCCAGTCCAGTATTGTTCCCGTTTATTTATGTCCTGTTTAATATCGGATTCCAGTTCCGTTCCCGTCAATTTTTGTCCTGTTTATTATTCTCTCCGGTTTTCATTCCTGTCTGGTTTGTTCTGTTTATTTTCGATATCCTGTTTAATTATCAATCCTGTTTGTCCCGTCCTGTCCAGTATATGTCCGATATTGTTCCCGTTTATTTGAAAATGTCTTTATTTATTGCTTGGTCAAACTGCCAAGAAACATGGTCATGCAACAATTTCAAGCATTTTCAAACACTTCAGCCAAAGTGTCACAGTTGCCATGGCGCCCAATTGGCCCCGCCCATGTGTTCCTCAGTGTCATTTTTACGCACTTTCTTAAGAAAATGTCTTTATTTATTGCTTGGTCAATAGAGGCAAACTGCCAAGAAACATGCAACAATTTCAAGCATATTCAAACACTTCAGCACAAGTCGTGTCACTGATGCTATGGCGCCCAATTGGCCCCGCCCATGTGACACCAGCTGCAGCTCATTAACAGATTGGCTTTCCGTCTTTTTAAGCTCAGTGCGCTCTCTCTTACTTTTTCAGATCGTCAACGAACCCGTGCCCCCGCAAGACGTGGGTTCTGACCCGGTCCTGTTTTCCTGTTGGTATTTCCAGTCCTGTATTGATCCCGTTTATTTATGTCCTGTTTAATATCGGTTTCCAGTTTCGTTCCCGTCTATTTTTATCCTGTTTATTATTCTCTCCAGTTTTCGTTCCCGTCTGGTTTGTCCTGTTTATTTTCGATATCCTGTTTCATTATCAATGCCGTCAGACTGCTGCCTAACGTGCATGACTCTCCATTTCCGTAAAATAAAAGGCTTGTCTGAGAAAAGTCACGCGTTTGGGTCCTGATCCTGTTACGGTTCATGACAATATGTATAGGTATATGTATACGAAAGTTTTCTTGTCACTGTTGCCATGGCGCCCAATTGGCCCCGCCCATGTGGCGCCAGCTACAGCTTGTTGACAGATTGGCTTTCGATCTGTTTAAGCTCAGTGCTCTCATCCTCTCTTCCTTTATCGGTCCGTCAACGAACCTCTGCCCCGCAAGACGTGGATTTTGACTCGGTCCTGTTTCCTGTTGGTATTCACTGTTCGGTATTGTTCTCGTTTATTTTCGTCCTATTTAATATCGGTTTCCAGTTTCGTTGCCGTCTATTTTTGTCCTGTATATTATTCTCTCCAGTTTTCGTTCCCTTCTCGTTTGTCCTGTTTATTTTCGATATCCTGTTTCATTATCGATACTGTCTGTCCCGTCCTGTCCAGTATCGACCCCATCCGTCCGATATTGTTCCCGTTTATATTTGTCCTGTTTAATATCGGTTTCCAGTTTCGTTCCCGTCTATTTTTATCCTGTTTATTATTCACTCCAGTTTTCGTTCCCGTCACGTTCGTCCTGTTTATTTTCGATGTCCTGTTTTCATTATCATAGTTGATGAAAATAAAATAACAATAAAAGAAATAGTATGCATAAATACTCATTATAACGTGTTTAAATAGTGGTACTGTAATAAAAATAGGGTAATATGCAAATGTGGGGGTGGGGTTTAATGTTTTTACTACCCCGGGTGGAGTTAAAGAGCCTCATGGTATAAGGAAGAAATTTTACACATTTTTCTGAAGGTATGTAAAATAGTGGCATTTAGAGACAATCAGTTTACAGCTCTAAAACCTCTGCAGAACGGTAAGAGAATAATAAAGGTGCGGCACATTTTCACTTTTCATGAGCGATTCCGTTCCCCCTGCACCGCTAAAACCGAGGGATCCCCGTACTTGCATAATGACAAAGGCCATTCGTTCATTCATGAGCAGCCAGAGCAACTTTTTCCTGCGCCGCCGCTTTCTCTGATCACAAGGACAGATGTGCTCAAGCGTAATGTATTCAAGAGCCGGCCTGGCCGCACCCAACCCTCCCGCTTTCATCTGAGACATGGACGGAAAGCATTATGACACCATATGCAAGAACCACAAAAAGGACCACACACGGAAGTCTGGAGCGTTCTCCAGCACCAACGTCTACTTATGGTCTGACGATGATAAGATGTTGCGGCGCGCGACTGTCTGTCCTCGCCGTGATGACAATAAAGAGACCACGGCGAGGACATATGCCAGATTGCGACAAGGACTTTTTCTCTGTAGCGTATTGTTTTGCTCGCTGTTTGTGGAAAAGCCGCAAAGAAACACGCCCGGGTTTGTGAGCTAAGTATTGACATGATCTCACAAAATGAGCCACAGACTAACACGGACAAGAATTTAGAATTGTCCGATTTTAGCTAGAAATGCTTTCTTGTTGGGGTACTACACTCTTTTTGATACACACTACAGATTGGCAATAGATGCAATGTAATCAATATTATTCGGTCCATTGTACATTTAAATACTGTAAAGGTTTTCACCACACAGTCCAATCATATTAGTTTATATATATATGGGTCACGGTTGCCATGGCGCCCCATTGGCCCCGCCCGTGTGGCACCAGTTGCGGCTCGTTGACAGATTGGCTTTCCGTTTGTTTAAGCTCAGTGCTCTCATTCTTCCTTTGTAAGTCCATCCACGAACCTCTGCCCCGCAAGACGTGGGTTTTGACTCCGACCGGTATGCTGTTTGTGTGTCCTGTCCGGTATCGATCCCGTCTATTTCGTCCTGTTTTGATATCAGTATCCAGTGTTTGGTATCATTTCTGTCCATCTCATTCCATCTGATCTCAGTCTCCTAAATCTGTTATCAATCCTGTCAGTTCTGTTTCATGTTGGTATTTCCTGTCCGGCATTGTTCCCGTTTATTTTGTCCTGTTTATTATTCTCTCCAGTTTTTGTTCCCGTCTCGTTTGTCCTGTTTATTTTCGATATCCTGTTTCATTATCAATCCTGTCTGTCTCGTTGTTTAATATCAGTTTACAGTTTTGTTCCCGTCTAGTATGTCCTGTTTATTTCGATATCCTGTTTCAGTATCAATCTTGTCTGTCCCGTCCTGTCCGGTATCGACCCCATCCGTCCGATATCTGCTCAGGCAATTGGAATTGATCTCGTCGGCCTCTGGCGTCCTATCATTTCTCGCCAGAATGCTGCCTAACGCGCATGACTCCCCATTTCCCGTAAAATGAGAGGCTTGTGTGAGAAACGTCACGCGTTTGGGTCCTGATCCTGTTCCGGTTCATGACAATATGTATAGGAAAAATGTGGAAATGGGGAACCTAAAGTAATAACAGCTCAATTGCACACGAAAGCCTGTTATGTTTTAAGTTTTCTTGTCACTGTTGCCATGGCGCCCAATTAGCCCCGCCTGTGTGGCGCCAGCTGCGGCTCGTTGAAAGATTGGCTTTCCGTCTTTTTAAGCTCAGTGCTCTCATTCTTCCTTTGTCAGTCTGTCAAGGAACCTCTGCCCTACAAGACGTGGGTTTTGACTTGGTCCTGTTTCCTGATGGTATTCCCTGTCCAGTATTGTTCCCGTTTATTTTTGTCCTGTTTAATATCGGTTTCCAGTTTCGTTCCCATCTATTTTCGTCCTGTTTATTATTCTCTCCAGTTTTCATTCCCGTCTGGTTCGTCCTGTTTTTTTTCGATATTGTGTTTGCCGATCATTCCTGTCTGTCCCGTCCTGTCCGGTATCGACCCCATCCGTCCGATATCTGCTCGGGAAATTGGTATCGATCTCGTCGGCCTCTGGCTTCCTGTCATTCCACTTGTAATAAAATTAGTCAGGACTTTCATTCATTTATGTATTTACGTATATATATATATATCCTGTTAACATCGCATTTTGAGAAAAAAAAACAGCAAGATACACATTTTATTAATATTTTGGGTGTTTGGGAACGTGTAGGAATGTATAAAAATAAATACCGTTACGTCATATGGAAAAAAAAATTTCTGGATTCCAATAATTCAGCGTTGTCAAACACAGGAACGGAGACGGGACCTAATTGCGTCCGTTTACACAGTTTTATTTAGAAGAGAAACGAGGACTTGCATCCACGATCGGATAATCGTCGGTCACGGGTAGCAGGTAGCTAAACGGGTCCAGAAAAAGGTCGGCAACGGGAATCAGACAGAAAACAGGGCAGTATAGAGTCGGAGAGTCACAAAAGCTTGCCTAGCGGGTAGCATAGGTTGGCAGACGATCTGACAAGTGTTTTCAGGAAGGCGGGAGTTTAAAAAGAGCCCAATAGCCAATCAGGGTCCATTGCTGTTGGCGCCAATGACGACTCCAGTTCCACATTTACAGTGAGGATAAGGAAACAAAGAGATAAAGGAACAAAGAACTAACTGACTTTGTTGTAAGTAGGCTTTGCTTTCCTTCAGGGCGGGGGGGGGGGATGAGGGGGGTGAGGGACAAACAGAGTTGGTGGATACAACAGGAATGTTTGATGTTTGATCTTACATTACACATAGTCCAGTAATCATGACAGTTTTCATAATTTTCGGAAAGTGTCTAACCCTTTTTTTCTGTTGTTTCTTCTGTTATTTATGGGCGTGTCAAGTGTATATGTTTTGTGTTTGTGTTGATGTATGATGTTGGAATCAAACCTCTGTCAAAATTTGTGTGAGAAATCAAAAGTTATTAAAAAAAAAATGGTCAGCAGACTGTACTAAAGCCGCAGTCACGATCGGCGCTGAGCGAGGGTAGTCGTTGACAGAGAGTAAACAGGTCGATAGCCAGGACGGGAGGAGCAAAAACATAAACGGGTCCAGAAAAGAGGTCGGCAACGGGAATCAGACAGAAAACAGGGCAGGATAGAGTCAAAAAAGCTTGCCTAGCTGAGAGCATAGGTTCGCAGACGATCTGACGAGTGTTTTCAGGAAGGCGGGAGTTTAAAAAGAGTCCAATAGCCAATCAGGGTCCATTGCTGTTGGCGCCAACAGGGCAGCCTCAGCTAATCAGGATAGTTTTTATACTTTTTGGAAAGTGTCTAACCCGTTTTTCAGAAAATAGAAACAAAATGGTCGGCAGACTGTACTAAAGCCGGAGTCACGATCGGCGCTGAGCGAGGGTAGTCATTGACAGTGAGAACACAGGTCGATAGCCGGGGCAGGGGAGCAAGAACGGGTCCAGAAAAGAGGTCGGCAACGGGTATCAGACAGAAAACCGGGCAGGATAGAGTCACAAAAGCTTGCCTAGCTGGGAGCATAGGTTCGCAGACGATCTGACGAGTGTTTTCAGGAAGGCGAGGGTTTAAAAAGAGTCCAGTAGCCAATCAGGGTCCATTGCTGTTGGCAACAAGGGGGCAGCCTCAGCTAATCATGATGGTTTTCATAGTTTTTGGAAAGTGTCTAACCCAGGGGTGTCAAACTGGTTTTAGCTGGGGGCCACAAATGCTCTAAAAAAATGTCACGGGGGCCGGACTAGTAAGTTTAAGAGAAAGAGAGAGGGAGAAAAAGACAGAGAAAGAAAGGGAGGGAAAGAGAGAGCGATCAACAGATAGGGAGAACAAGGGAGACAGAGTCACAGTGAGAGGAAAAAGAGAGAGCAGAATAGAGATATGAATGGAGAAGAAGGGGGAAATGAATAGAGAGAGAAAAAGAAAGTGAAAAAAGAGAAAGATAAAAAGAATAAGAGAAGTGAAAGGACAGAGAGAAAAAGTCAGCAGGAGAAAAAGAGACAAAGTGAGGTGAGAAAGAGAGAGAGAAAGAGGTCAAAAAGGGGAAAGAAAGAGGGTGAGAAAGAAAAATAAAAATAAAAAGAAAGAGAATTAAAGTGTAAATCAGAGAGAGAAAATAGAAAGAGAGCAAGACAGAGAAAAAGAAAGAGTTAGAGAGTGAGAGAGAAATAGAGAAAAGAGAGAGAGAGAAAGAGAGAGTGAACAGGAGAAAGAAAAAGAGGGAGGAATAAATAAAGAAGTGAAACGGAGAAATACGACCACAATTCTTTTGCAAGTGTTAACTGGCTTGGGTGACATCCGGTGGATATGTTTAAAACTACAGCTCATTTTCCTCTTGCGCTTCTCTCACTGTTGTCTTGCGGGCCGGATTCCAACCATTGGTGGGCCTGATCTGGCCCGTGGGCCGCCTGTTTGAAACGTCTGTTTCAGAAAATAGCAACAAAATGGTCGGCAGACTGTACTAAAGCCGGGGTCACGTTCCACGGGCGAGTGCGTTCAGCTTTCCCATTTGTTTGTTTGCTTTGCTTGTGTACCACAAAAAGCTGCGCCCTGTTTACATGCCCATTGTGAGACTGTGGAGAGAAGGAGGCGGAGGGGTCTGGGGACCAAATGTTTCCCCCTGCTACTTCACCACAGAGGCAGTGTTCCCTCTAAACATTCTCAGCGCACAAGAAAATCTAGCCAGCCCACAAAAATCAGGGCTCAAAATGACTCATTAAGAAGCGACTTAAGTCAAAGTGACAGTGCATGAAGGTCAAAATACACGGGTTCCCCTGACGCTGTGTTCTAAATGCGGTATTTTGAAGTCGAGTCGAAGGAGAACGAAGTTGAGTAAAGTCAGTAGAGTTTTTCGAGAACCGGCTTCTTCGGCTCGGCTCACTCAAAGGAACCGGCTCTTTCGGGTCCTAAACGGCTCTTTGGGTTGTTTTTGATTCTTTCATCCCAACATGACCAAATATGATGTCAAACTATGCACAAAATGACTTAAAGGAAGGGGGGAATAGAACAAAAAAGGAAAAAAATACCAACATGAAAAAGTAGTGAAAAGCTGAGAAAAAAAGAAACAAAAGGAAGAGAAAAAAAAGAAGGAAAAATTTAGAAAAAAGCCAGAAAAAAAGAAAAGAAAGAAATGTAAGAAAAAAGTAAATAGAGAACAAAAAGAAAAAAGTAACAGCTCGGAAAAAATAAACACAATGAGACTTTTTAAAAAAGTAGAAAAAAAAACACCAAAAAAAGAAGAAAAAGTTTGTCTCATCTCTCATCTCATTAGCCGTACCGCTTATCCTCATTAGGGTCGCGGGGGGGCTGGAGCCCATCCCAGCCATCTCCGGGCAGTGGGCAGGGGACACCCTGAACTGGTTGCCAGCCAATCGCAGGGCACACGGGGACAGACGACTCATTCGCTCATTCACACCTAGGGACAATTTGGACCAGCCAATTCACCTGAAATGCATGTTTTTGGAACGTGGGAGGAAACCGGAGTGCCCGGAGGAAACCCACGCGAGCACGGGGAGAACATACAAACTCTGCACAGAAAGTCTGGAGCTGGATTTGAACCCACGACAGGTTCCCATGACATGAACTGTGCCGCACAAGCGCTAACCACTGCGCCGCCGTGCTGCCCAGAAAAAGTTTGTGTTGCATACAAATAATTTCGTCAACATTGTACTTCCACTAAAAAATGTGATCAAGTACAGTTCTGTATCTTTCAAACGACTAAATAAACACCAAAAAATGTTAGTATTATGCGACAAAAGATACCAGGAAAAAAAAATGAAAATCTTGTGAAAGAATTGTAAAAACAAATGATGTTTTCAGGCAATCGTACATTAATCAATTTATTCAAAAGCGAAAAATAATTTATCATTGCCGGAAAATCAGCAAAATGTAACTTGTTTACCTGACTGCCCATTTTGCACATCTGGTTAGCTGCTCCTCTTGCACTCTTTGCACTACTGTATAATACTATACATAGCTATAAATTATTGAGCATATTATCAGTACTTCAATACTCTTAACTCAGTACAACATTTATATCTGTACATTCAAGAAAACTTTGCGGGTCAGATGTATCGACATTTTGTTCTGTATACACGTGTACAGGAATGACAATAAAGTATATCGGAATCTGAATCTGAAGTTTTGGACATGTTTGATAATGAATTTTCTTGCCACACTTGGGATTATGGTTGCTCACTGTTGTTTCAAGCGTTGCTCACCGACTTTGTGTGAACGCTCAGACCCCTAAGGAAAATGACAGGGAACATTGCACAGAGGGGGCACACATTAACGCAATCCGGTGGGGAGTGTGATGAGTGAACAACTCTCTGTGGTCAGAAGAGACTCAATGGGGAAGGAAGAGCCAAAAAACAAAATGGATGCTAATCCCCCCCCCCACTCGCCCGACTTTCCTGCCTGAAGGACTGCCATCTGTGGTCGAGAACTGAAAGGTAGAAAAGGAGCGCCCGAACCGGGGGTCCAGGAGGTGGGAGTCCAGCTGGGTCCTATTAGGACCGTGGACCACATGTGCCTCGGAGAGGGAGGGTGACGGTCCGAGGGGGGCGCCGGAGAGCAAAGAGGGCAGCGGGGAGGAAGTGCTGAGAGCGACGGGCCTAGACCTTGTGAAGCTTTATTAGTCTTGTCGTCTGCTTTGCTGGACCGGACCCCCGCCCCGCCCGGACCCCCGCCGCCCTCCACCGACCCTGGGGCAGCGCCGCGGCACAACAGTATAAAACTATTAGGGGACGGGGAGGGGGAGGGACCACCCAGGCACCCGTAATAGCTAGCAGGCCCCGGCAGGAGGGCCACAGCTGGAAAGTGAGAGTCGGGCACATGTGGGAGCAAAGACTCCCTTCTTTCAATCGTGTCGCCGACATCTGTCTTTCTTGTGATGAGTTCATATTTGGACACGGAGGCAGGCATGAGTTGTGACATTCTGGGTAAAGACTTGGGAGGGATGAACATCTGCGGGACTTCGGTGGTCTTCCTTTTGGAGCCCCGGCATACCTGACGTGCCTGCCCCACCCGACCAGACCCCTCCATAAGGGATCCGTGTGAAAATTCATGGTTGGAAACAGTCTTTCCTCAATCTGCGACAATTAGCATGGAGACGGTGGCTAGCTGGTACTAGTGACCATTAGCATAGCAACTTCAGAGAAATGAAAACAGGGCAGCAAAGTCCAACGAACAGCATGGGGTGAGATGACTCCTGGGGTCGGGGGTGACCGGCTAGGCCCAGTGTCGCTGGGCTGGGGTTGGCTGGTCGTCGCAGTGGTGTTGCTCCTGGTCTGAAGCTGACTCCCGGGAGTGGGTGCCTGGATGCTACCAGGTCCTCGGGGAGTTGGTTGGGAAGGAATGCTCCTTTGTTGGGGTAGCACACCCTTTTTGATACGCACCTAGCATGAATCTTTCCTCAGTCTGCGACTATCGGCATGGAGGCGGTGGCTCGCTGGTGCTAGTGACCATTAGCATAGCAACTTTAAAGGGATGAAAAGAGGGCAGCAAAGTCCAACGAAGAGGATGGGGTGAGATGTCCCTGGGGTCGGGGGTGACCGGCTACGCCCAGTGTCGCTGGTGGCTTTGCTCCTGGTCTGGGGCTGGCTCCCGGGACTGGGTGCCTGGATGCTACCAGGAACCAACTCTCGGACCTCGGGAGGGATATGCTCCTTTTTGGGGTACTACACTCTTTTTGATACGCACCTAGCGTGAATCTTCCTCAATCTGTGACTATCGGCATGGAGACGGTGGCTATCTATCTATCTATCTACCTATCTATCTAGACATCTATCTAGACATCTATCTAGACCTCTATCTATCTATCTAGACATCTATCTATCTATCTATCTATCTGGACATCTATCTATCTATCTATCTATCTGGACATCGATTTATCTATCTATCTAGACATCTATTTATCTAGACATCTATCTAGACATCTATCTAGACATCTATCTAGACATCTATCTAGACATCTATCTATCTATCTATTTATCTATCTATCTATCTAGACATCTATCTATCTATCTATCTATCCATCTATCTATCTAGACATCTATCTATCTATCTAGACATATATCTATCTATCTAGACATCTATCTATCTAGACATCTATCTATCAAACAATGGTTCATCTTCCATCGATGTGTAAAATCATGACACTGTGTTTTTGTCCGCCGTGGTTGTTGAATTCTCTGCTTGGTTGAAGGCAGAATAGTGACGTCTGCCACCTGTCAATAACGTGCATGAATTCACCTTAAGCGTTCAGATAAGTATCGGATTCAGGACCAGATATAAACTCGGATACAATCCGTTCGGACGGACTTTAACAGATTGAACCTACCCTTAGTTTCGGACGATAGGCACCGAACGAGGTGAAACTCAGTATCAGGTGACGGAAAATTCTCTTGCAAACCGGGAGGAAGACCACACGCTTGCCTGACCCACCCAACGTTCCCATCAGAATAAACTTATCCGAATGATTGATGAGAGTATAATTAAGCAGCAAAAAATTAAACCAATAATGTGTTTAGCTGAAACGTAAACAATCGGGAACAGGCTTTGTCCATATGTGCTGTGAAAACAAAAAGATGTCGACGGGATTTCTGGCAAAACGAGACCGAAGCCGTCGGGATAGCGTCATCGTCAGCGCGCTGTCGTCCAAATATGCAAAATCCCGAAGCGAGATAAATCGAGTATGTCAAAAAAATGGATTCCGGCTCACGATAAAAGATGATGGGAGAAAAATAACGCTCTTAATTCAAAACATTCAGGGAAAACCATCAAAAAGGGTCAAGAATGCAATCGTTTTGGCATCGAGAGGCGTATCTTGTGGATTTTGCGAATAAAAAATAGTATATGGTATCCAGTGATGTGCAATAACATTTATAATGTGGCAAGAACCGGAACGGGATCAGGACCCAAACGCGCGACGTTTCTCACACAAGCTTTTTATTTGACGGGAAATGGGGAGTCACGCACGTGAGGCAGCGGTCTCGCGAAGAAAGACAGGAAGCCAGAGGCCGACGAGAGCGATACTAATTGCCCGAGTAGATATCGGACAGATGGGGTCGATACCGGACAGGACGGGATGGACAGGATTGATACAAAAACTGGATATCGAAATTAAACAGGATAAACTAGACAGGAACAAAAATTGGAGAGAATAATAAACAGGACAAAAATCGATGGGAACAAAACTGGAAACCGATATTAAACAGGACAAGATATCGGATATCGGACAGATGGGGTCGATACCGGACAGGACGGGACAGACAGGATGGATAATGAAACAGCACATCAAAATTAAACAGGAAAAACTAGACGGGAACAAAAATTGGAGAGAATAATAAACAGAACAAAAATCGATGGGAACAAAACTGGAAACCGATATTAAACAGGACAAGATATCGGATATCGGACAGATGGGGTCGATACCGGACAGGACGGGACAGACAGGATGGATAATGAAACAGCACATCAAAATTAAACAGGACAAGCTAGACGGGAACAAAAATTGAAGAGGATAATAAACAGGACAAAAATCGATGGGAACAAACCTGGAAACCGATATTAAACAGGACAAGATATCGCATATCGGACAGATGGGGTCGATACCGGACAGGACGGGAAGGACAGGATTGATAATGAAACAGCATATCGAAATTAAACAGGACAAACCAGACGGGAACAAAAATTGGAGAGGATAATAAACAGGACAAAAATAGATGGGAACAAAACTGGAAACCGATATTAAACAGGACAAGATATCGGATATCGGACAGATGGGGTCGATACCGGACAGGACGGGACAGACAGGATTGATAATGAAACAGCATATCGAAATTAAACAGGACAAACCAGACGGGAACAAAAATTGGAGAGGATAATAAACAGGACAAAAATCGATGGGAACAAAACTGGAAACCGATATTAAACAGGACAAGATATCGGATATCGGACAGATGGGGTCGATACCTGACAGGACGGGATGGACAGGATTGAAATAAAAACTGGATATCGAAATTAAACAGGACAAACAAGACGGGAACGAAAACTGGAGAGAACAATAAACAGGACAAAAATATACGGTAACGAAACTGGAAACCGATATTAAACAGGACAAAAATAAACGGGAACAATGCCAGACAGGAAATACCAACAGGAACAGAAATGAGTCGAAACCCACGTCGTTGACGGACTTACAAAAGAAGAACGAGAGCACTGAGCTTAAATAAACGGAAAGCCAATCGGTCAATGAGCCGCAGCTGGAGCCACACGGGCGGGGCCAATGGGGCGCCATGGCAACCTTGACATAATGTATTAAATTGTTATATATATTCCATGTTGAAGTTATTTCTCATATATCTCCATATGTTTTGGATATTCTTTTTCAAAAAATTGAGAATATTAATGATACAATTAGTATGTAACGTATTTCTATTGTCACGGTTGCCCATTGCCCTCACTTGACCCCGCCAGTTTGGCGCCAGCTGCGGCTCGTTGCTCTCACTTACCCCTTGTCAGTCCGTCAACGAACCTCCGCACCCGCAAGACGTGTGTTTTGACTCTGTCCAGTATCCTGCATGTGTATCCTATCCGGTATCGATCCCGTCTACCCCTGTTTGATATCTGACTCCAGTCTCTGGTGTTTGGTATCGATCCCGTCTGGCTCATCCTGTCTGATACCTTGCTAAAATGTCCAGTATCGGGTATCTTATTCTGTTTGATATCGGTCTCCAGTGACCAGTGTCTGGTATCGTTTTTCTCTTTCTCATCCTGTTTGATATCGTACTTCAGTTTCCAGTGTCTGGTATCGATCCCGTCTGTCTCATCCTGTCTGATACCTTGCTACAATGTCCAGTATCGGGTATATTTTCAGTCTATCTCATCCTGTTTGATATCGGTCTCCAGTGACCAGTGTTGGTATCGTTTTTCTCTATCTCATCCTGTTTGATATCGGACTCCAGTCGCCAGTGTTTGGTATCGATCCCGTCTGTCGTGCCCAGTCTCATACCTTGCTACAATGCCTAGTATCGAGTATCTTTCCCGTCTATCCAATCCCGTTTGATATCTGACTCCAGTCTCCAGTGTCTGGTATCGATCCCGTCTGTCTCGCCCTGTCTGATACCTTGCTACAATGCCTAGTATCGAGTATGTTTCCCATCTATTTCATCCTGTTTGATATCGGTCTCCAGTGACCAGTGTCTGGTATCGTTTTTCTCTATCTCGTCCTGTTTGATATCGAACTCCAGTCTCCAGTGTCTGGTATCGATCCTGTCTGTCTCGCCCTGTCTGATACCTTGCTACAATGCCTAGTATCGAGTATGTTTCCCATCTATCTCATCCTGTTTGATATCGGTCTCCAGTGACCAGTGTCTGGTATCGTTCCTGTCTATCTCGTCCGGTTTGATATCGAACTCCAGTCTCCAGTGTCTGGTATGCATTGTGATTTCTGGATTTTTCTTTTTAGTTTATCTCTCTCAAAGTGGAGATGTACCTACGATGAAAATTTCAAACCACTCATTGATTTCTAAGTGGGAGAAATAGCTAAATTGAGGGTGTTCAAATACTTATTTGCAGCTGTTTCACACAAATAAATGGTTAAAAAAAATCATGAATTGCGATTTCTGGATTTTTCTTTTTAGTTTATCTCTTTCACAGCAGACATGCACCTACGATGAAAATTTCAAACCACTCATTGATTTCTAAGTGGGAGAAATAGCTAAATTGAGGGTGTTCAAATACTTATTTGCAGCTGTATCACAAAAATAAATGGTTAAAAAAATCATGAATTGCGACTTCTGGATTTTTCTTTTTAGTTTATCTCTTTCACAGCAGTAATGCACCTACGATGAAAATTTCAAACTACTCATTGATTTCTAAGTGGGAGAAATAGCAAAATTGAGGATGTTCAAATACTTATTTGCAGCTGTATCACACAAATAAATGGTAAAAAAATAATGAATTGTGATTTCTGGATTTTTCTTTTTAGTTTATCCTTCTCACAGTGGACATGCACCTACAAGGAAATTTCAGATGGGAGAAATAGCAAAATTGAGGGTGCTCAAAGACTTATTGGCAGCTGTATCACATAAACAAATGGTTAAAAAAAATCATGCATTGTGATTTCTGGATTTTTCTTTTTAGTTTAACTCTCTCAAAGTGGGGATGTACCTACGATGAAAATTTCACATGCAAGAAATAGCAAAACAGTGTCATTGTGTTTCAAGTTTTAAGAGTTTTCATTTAGAAGTACTGATTGGAACTGCAATTTCCACTCCAATGTAAAGATTGACTAAGGCAATTGCCGCCAGGCTAGGTTTATAGCGGCTAATGCACAACTTTATTGACTTATCTGCGTTGGAGCCCATTTCATGGTGTCTTGGACAGCACTCACCTGCGGTTCTCACCTGGCCCGACAAGATCCCACAGTCAAAGTTACGAGCGTTTAATACCTCACCCATTCCCTCGTTTAGCTTTTTTATTTTTGTTCCCGTCTGTTCTGGACTTCTACCCCTCGTAAAGAAAATAATATTTGTCTTTCCGACTCGTCCTTGTGTTTTATTCGGGGCCCCAGCAGTAAAAGAGTGCTGAGCTGTTGCCGTTCTCGCTAGGGATCGTCCGATAGGGGTTTTTCGGGGACGATACCGATCGGTAGTAGTGATAGGAGGACAGAAAACGATATTTGAAGGTGACATTAGTTTGTTGTAAAAGTTTTAAAATTGGGGTAAGAAAATTTTAATCAGGAAAAAGTCGAGTCGTCGTGTTTATCTGTATGGCCTTTAATCACAAAGAGTCTCAAAGAGCTGCACAAACCACGGATTATTGCAAACTACAGACCATAATGACACCATCCCCTGATCTAAAACCGACACGAGGGCAAGGAAAAACTCAAAAACATGTCGAATCAAGTCAAGCCCTGTTTATTTGTATGGCCCTTAATCACAAAGAGTCTCAAAGAGATGCACAAACCACGGACTATTGCAAACTAGAGACTTATGACACCATCCCCTCATCTAAAACCCACATGAGGGCAAGGAAAATCTCAAAAACATGTCAAGTCATTTTTATCAATGATGATTGGTGATTGTGACACAGTCCCCTGATCTAAAATCGACATGAGGGCAAGGAAAAACTCAAAAACATGTCAAATCAAGTCAAGTCCTGTTTATTTGTATGGCGCTTAATCACAAAGAGTCTCAAAGAGCTGCACAAACCACGGACTATTGCAAACTATAGACTATAATGACAGCATCCCCTGATCTAAAACCTACATGAGGGCAAGGAAAAACTCAAAAATCTCAGTGGGCAGAGCATTCCTCAGCACCAGGGCCCGAATGGAGAACGCTTTTGAACCTGCGGATTTCTTCTTGGCTCTCGGGATCAGCTTGTTGATCGGATTGGCTCCCTGTCGGTATTTAAACTCTGTCCTGTCAGTCCCCTTTTGTCGGTCCGTCTGCCAATCTCCGTTTTTACACGGCAAGCCCTTTTTCGCCTGTCCTGTTTTCTGCTCCTGTTTGTCTCCCGCTACGATCTGTTTTGATCTCGACCACGTCTGTTCTCCCGTCCCGAATAACGATCCGTTTTTAATCTCGACCACGTCTACTCTCCTCTCCTGGCTTTCGACTCGTTTCCGATCCCGACCACGTTTCTTTGCTCTTCTATCCCCGCTACTGACCTGTTTTTTCCGTTCCTGACACCGCCATCGCTCGCCATGATTACGGTTCATTCATTATGTAGAAATAGTTCCCTCGCAAATATTATACAAGCGCTCCAAAAACGAATGTCCCGCCTGCCCTGGCTAAGAAAAATATTTGCCAGGGACTGCTTCAAGGGAAAGACCACCGCGCTGCTCTTGGAGAATTCATGTATTAAAACAGACTAATTTGTAACAAGTACAGGTACTACGCCGCCTCATTAGCTAATCAAACCCGATCATCATGCATGACAAGTGACGGCTCATTAAGCCAAAGAGGATAAGTGGCGTCTTGGAAATAATCTCAACAGTTTTGTGTTCCTGTTCGGGAAAAACTTGATTAATGAAGGCTCTGAATTTCTATCCTGCGCAAATTGGCTTCAGGTCAAAGTTGTGATTTGCAAATTATTCATGGAAGCGCTGATTTGCATTCATAGTTTTCACGCTTTGCAAAGAAAACTGTTGATCCTGTCTGTCGCGAATTAGTGCTGAAAAGACGATATCAATCGGGTGATATTGTCAGGACCAGAACAGAGACAGGACCGGTGATCGCTGTGAGCAGGTCACTCTGAACGCGGCAGTAAGACATCCGTGACGAGCGATGGCGGTGTCGGGAAAGGAAAAACGGGTCAGTAGCCGGGACGGGAGAGCAAAAACGTGGTCGGAAGCGAGTCGAAAGCCAGGACAGGAGAGTAGAAGTGGTCAGGATCAAAAACGGGTCGACGGGAGCAAAAACAGGTGTGGGTCAGGGTCGAATAAGGCTCCAGACTATAATGACACCGTCCCCTGATCTAAAACCCACATGAGGGCAAGGAAAAACTCAAAAACATGTCAAATCAAGTCAAGCCCTGTTTATTTGTACGGACCTTAATCACAAAGAGTCTCAAAGAGCTGCACAAACCACAGACTATTGCAAACCACAGACTCTCGGTGATCGCGGGAAGCAGGTCGCTCTGAACGCGGAAGTGGGATTTCCGTGGCGAGCGATGGCGGTGTCGGGAAAGGAAAAACGGGTCAGTAGCCGGGACGGGAGAGCAAAAACGTGGTCGGAAGCGAGTCGAAAGCCAGGACAGGAGAGTAGAAGTGGTCAGGATCAAAAAACAGGTCGACGGGAGCAAAAACAGGTGTGAGTCAGGGTCGAATAAGGCTCCAGACTATAATGACACCGTCCCCTGATCTAAAACCCACATGAGGGCAAGGAAAAACTCAAAAACATGTCAAATCAAGTCAAGCCCTGTTTATTTGTACGGACCTTAATCACAAAGAGTCTCAAAGAGCTGCACAAACCACAGACTATTGCAAATCACAGACTCTCGGTGATCGCGGGAAGCAGGTCGCTCTGAACGCGGAAGTGGGATTTCCGTGGCGAGCGATGGCGGTGTCGGGAAAGGAAAAACGGGCATTAGCCAGGACAGGAGAGCAAAAACGTGGTCGGAAACAAGTCAAAAGCCAGGACAGGAGAGTAGAAGTGGTCAGGATCAAAAAACGGGTCGACGGGAGCAAAAACAGGTGTGAGTCAGGGTCGAATAAGACTCCAGACTATAATGACATTGTTCCCTGATCTAAAACAGAGATGAGGGAAAGGAAAACCTCAAAAACATGTCAAATCAAGTCAAGCCCTGTTTATTTGTACGGACCTTAATCACAAAGAGTCTCAAAGAGCTGCACAAACCACCGACAGGGGTTTGACAGGAGAGTAGAAGTGGTCAGGATCAAAAAACGGGTCCACGGGAGCAAAACAGGTGGGAGTCAGGGTCGAAAAAGGCTTGCCTAGAGTAAACCGCGGTTCGCAGACGGACTGACAAAAGGCGACAGACAGGCCTAGGTTTAAAGAGGGACAGGTAGCCAATCAGAGTCCGAGGCAGTTGGCGCCAAAGGAGTGAGCACAGGTTCACATCGGTAAATATGACAATCTGACAAAATGAGACTATTTTGCTTATTATTTTTTTTATCTTAGTTTAGATTATCATGTTGCAAAAATGTCACACTTTGCAGCTACTGCGGGTAAAAAACTTAAATATAGTATTGTAGTACTGTAATTTTTTTTTTTTTTTATATATCGTCATGAACCGGAAGCGCATCAAGACCCAAACGCGTGATGTTCTCACACAAGCCTTTTATTTTACGGGAAATGGGGAGTCATGCACGTTAGGCAGCTGTCTGGCGTTGAAGGACTGGAAGTCAGAGGCCGCCGAGATCGATACCAATTGCCCTAGTTGATATCGGACAAATGGGGTCGATACTGGACAGGACGGGACAGACAGGATTGATATCAAAACAGGATATCAAAATTAAGCTTGACAAACTAGACGGGAACAAAACCTGGAGATAATAATAAACGGGACAAAACTAGACAGGAACGATAACTGGAGTTAACAATAAACAGGACAAAAATAGAAAGAACGACACCGGACAGGAAACGCAGGCAGGAAACCGGACAGAGTCAAAACCCACTTTTTACGGGTGCAAAGGTTTGTTGACGGACTGACATAGGGTGAGTGAGAGTACTGAGCTTAAATATAATTGAAGCCAATCTGTCAACGAGCCACAGCTGGCGCCAATTGGGCGCCATGGCAACCGTCATGTGTGTGTGTGTGTGTGTGTGTGTGTTTGTGTGTATATATTATTATTTACTTTACATTACTAAGTTAGGCTACATTGTCGATCGAAACAATTTCAATGTTAAATATTTTTAAATGCATATATTTTTATAAAATATAAATATAAATGTAACGATTTTAATTGGATACTTTTCCTGTCCCGTATCGTTACCTCGATTTTTGTCCTGTTTATTATTATCTCCAGTTATCGTTCCCGTCTAGTTTTGTCTTGTTTATTATTATCTCCAGTTATCGTTCCCGTCTAGTCTTGTCCTGTTTATTATATCTCCAGTTATCGTTCCTGTCTAGTTTTGTCCTGTTTATAATATCTCCAGTTATCGTTCCAGTCTAGTTTTGTCCTGTTTATTATTATCTCCAGTTATCGTTCCCGTCTAGTTTTGTCCTGTTTATTATTATCTCCAGTTATCGTTCCCGTCTAGTTTTGTCCCGTTTATTATTATCTCCAGTTATCGTTCCCGTCTAGTTTTGTCCTGTTTGATATATCTCCAGTTATCGTTCCAGTCTAGTTTTGTCCTGTTTATTATTATCTCCAGTTATCGTTCCCGTCTAGTTTTGTCCTGTTTACTATTATCCCCAGTCATCGTGCCCGTCTAGTTTTGTCCTGTTTATTATTATCTCCAGTTATCGTTCCCGTCTAGTTTTGTCCTGTTTATTATTATCTCCAGTTATCGTTACCGTCTAGTTTTGTCCTGTTTATTATTATCTCCAGTTATCGTTCCCGTCTAGTTTTGTCCTGGTCATTATTATCTCCAGTTATCGTTCCGGTCTAGTTTTGTCCTGTTTATTATTATCTCCAGTTATCGTTCCCGTCTAGTTTTGTCCTGTTTATTATTATCTCCAGTTATCGTTACCGTCTAGTTTTGTCCTGTTTATTATTATCTCCAGTTATCGTTCCCGTCTAGTTTTGTCCTGGTCATTATTATCTCCAGTTATCGTTCCCGTCTAGTTTTGTCCTGTTTATTATTATCTCCAGTTATCGTTCCTGTCTAGTTTTGTCCTGTTTATTATTATCTCCAGTTATCGTTACCGTCTAGTTTTGTCCTGTTTATTATTATCTCCAGTTATCGTTCCCGTCTCGTTTTGTCCTGTTTATTATTATCTCCAGTTATCGTTCCCGCCTAGTTTTGTCCTGTTTACAATTATCTCCAGTTATCGTTCCCGTCTAGTTTTGTCCTGTTTATTATATCTCCAGTTATCGTTCCCGTCTAGTTTTGTCCTGTTTATTATTATCTCCAGTTATCGTTCCCGTCTAGTTTTGTCCTGTTTATTATTATCTCCAGTTATCGTTCCCGTCTAGTTTTGTCCCGTTTATTATTATCTCCAGTTATCGTTCCGGTCTAGTTTTGTCCTGGTCATAATTATCTCCAGTTATCGTTCCGGTCTAGTTTTGTCCTGTTTATTATTATCTTCAGTTATCGTTCCCGTCTAGTTTTGTCCTGTTTATTATTATCTCCAGTTATCGTTCCCGTCTAGTTTTGTCCTGGTCATAATTATCTCCAGTTATCGTTCCGGTCTAGTTTTGTCCTGTTTATTATTATCTTCAGTTATCGTTCCCGTCTAGTTTTGTCCTGTTTATTATTATCTCCAGTTATCGTTCCCGTCTAGTTTTGTCCTGTTTATTATATCTCCAGTTATCGTTCCAGTCTAGTTTTGTCCTGTTTATTATTATCTCCAGTTATCGTTCCCGTCTAGTTTTGTCCTGGTCATTATTATCTCCAGTTATCGTTCCCGTCTAGTTTTGTCCTGTTTATTATTATCTCCAGTTATCGTTCCCGTCTAGTTTTGTCCTGTTTATTATATCTCCAGTTATCGTTCCAGTCTAGTTTTGTCCTGTTTATTATTATCTCCAGTTATCGTTCCCGTCTAGTTTTGTCCCGTTTATTATTATCTCCAGTTATCGTTCCGGTCTAGTTTTGTCCTGGTCATAATTATCTCCAGTTATCGTTCCGGTCTAGTTTTGTCCTGTTTATTATTATCTTCAGTTATCGTTCCCGTCTAGTTTTGTCCTGTTTATTATTATCTCCAGTTATCGTTCCCGTCTAGTTTTGTCCTGGTCATAATTATCTCCAGTTATCGTTCCGGTCTAGTTTTGTCCTGTTTATTATTATCTCCAGTTATCGTTCCCGTCTAGTTTTGTCCTGTTTATTATTATCTCCAGTTATCGTTCCCGTCTAGTTTTGTCCTGTTTATTATATCTCCAGTTATCGTTCCAGTCTAGTTTTGTCCTGTTTATTATATCTCCAGTTATCGTTCCAGTCTAGTTTTGTCCTGTTTATTATTATCTCCAGTTATCGTTCCCGTCTAGTTTTGTCCTGTTTATTATTATCTTCAGTTATCGTTCCCGTCTAGTTTTGTCCTGGTCATAATTATCTCCAGTTATCGTTCCGGTCTAGTTTTGTCCTGTTTATTATTATCTTCAGTTATCGTTCCCGTCTAGTTTTGTCCTGTTTATTATTATCTCCAGTTATCGTTCCCGTCTAGTTTTGTCCTGGTCATAATTATCTCCAGTTATCGTTCCGGTCTAGTTTTGTCCTGTTTATTATTATCTTCAGTTATCGTTCCCGTCTAGTTTTGTCCTGTTTATTATATCTCCAGTTATCGTTCCAGTCTAGTTTTGTCCTGTTTATTATTATCTCCAGTTATCGTTCCCGTCTAGTTTTGTCCTGGTCATTATTATCTCCAGTTATCGTTCCCGTCTAGTTTTGTCCTGTTTATTATTATCTCCAGTTATCGTTCCCGTCTAGTTTTGTCCTGGTCATTATTATCTCCAGTTATCGTTCCCGTCTAGTTTTGTCCTGTTT
Source organism: Urocampus carinirostris (assembly GCF_059441175.1). Lineage (NCBI taxonomy): Eukaryota > Metazoa > Chordata > Actinopteri > Syngnathiformes > Syngnathidae > Urocampus > Urocampus carinirostris. The sequence goes on along the minus strand of NC_142360.1, from coordinate 39,804,639 downwards.
ATTATTATCTCCAGTTATCGTTCCCGTCTAGTTTTGTCCTGTTTATTATATCTCCAGTTATCGTTCCAGTCTAGTTTTGTCCTGTTTATTATTATCTCCAGTTATCGTTCCCGTCTAGTTTTGTCCCGTTTATTATTATCTCCAGTTATCGTTCCGGTCTAGTTTTGTCCTGGTCATAATTATCTCCAGTTATCGTTCCGGTCTAGTTTTGTCCTGTTTATTATTATCTTCAGTTATCGTTCCCGTCTAGTTTTGTCCTGTTTATTATTATCTCCAGTTATCGTTCCCGTCTAGTTTTGTCCTGGTCATAATTATCTCGAGTTATCGTTCCGGTCTAGTTTTGTCCTGTTTATTATTATCTCCAGTTATCGTTCCCGTCTAGTTTTGTCCTGTTTATTATTATCTCCAGTTATCGTTCCCGTCTAGTTTTGTCCTGTTTATTATATCTCCAGTTATCGTTCCAGTCTAGTTTTGTCCTGTTTATTATATCTCCAGTTATCGTTCCAGTCTAGTTTTGTCCTGTTTATTATTATCTCCAGTTATCGTTCCCGTCTAGTTTTGTCCTGTTTATTATTATCTTCAGTTATCGTTCCCGTCTAGTTTTGTCCTGTTTATTATTATCTCCAGTTATCGTTCCCGTCTAGTTTTGTCCTGGTCATAATTATCTCCAGTTATCGTTCCCGTCTAGTTTTGTCCTGTTTATTATTATCTCCAGTTATCGTTCCCGTCTAGTTTTGTCCTGTTTATTATATCTCCAGTTATCGTTCCCGTCTAGTTTAGTCCTGTTTATTATTATCTCCAGTTATCGTTCCCGTCTAGTTTTGTCCTGTTTATTATTATCTCCAGTTATCGTTCCCGTCTAGTTTTGTCCTGTTTATTATTATCTCCAGTTATCGTTCCCGTCTAGTTTTGTCCTGTTTATTATATCTCCAGTTATCGTTCCCGTCTAGTTTTGTCCTGTTTATTATTATCTCCAGTTATCGTTCCCGTCTAGTTTTGTCCTGTTTATTATTATCTCCAGTTATCGTTCCCGTCTAGTTTTGTCCCGTTTATTATTATCTCCAGTTATCGTTCCGGTCTAGTTTTGTCCTGGTCATAATTATCTCCAGTTATCGTTCCGGTCTAGTTTTGTCCTGTTTATTATTATCTTCAGTTATCGTTCCCGTCTAGTTTTGTCCTGTTTATTATTATCTCCAGTTATCGTTCCCGTCTAGTTTTGTCCTGGTCATAATTATCTCCAGTTATCGTTCCGGTCTAGTTTTGTCCTGTTTATTATTATCTCCAGTTATCGTTCCCGTCTAGTTTTGTCCTGTTTATTATTATCTCCAGTTATCGTTCCCGTCTAGTTTTGTCCTGTTTATTATATCTCCAGTTATCGTTCCAGTCTAGTTTTGTCCTGTTTATTATATCTCCAGTTATCGTTCCAGTCTAGTTTTGTCCTGTTTATTATTATCTCCAGTTATCGTTCCCGTCTAGTTTTGTCCTGTTTATTATTATCTTCAGTTATCGTTCCCGTCTAGTTTTGTCCTGTTTATTATTATCTCCAGTTATCGTTCCCGTCTAGTTTTGTCCTGGTCATAATTATCTCCAGTTATCGTTCCGGTCTAGTTTTGTCCTGTTTATTATTATCTCCAGTTATCGTTCCCGTCTAGTTTTGTCCTGTTTATTATTATCTCCAGTTATCGTTCCCGTCTAGTTTTGTCCTGTTTATTATATCTCCAGTTATCGTTCCCGTCTAGTTTTGTCCTGTTTATTATTATCTCCAGTTATCGTTCCCGTCTAGTTTTGTCCTGTTTATTATTATCTCCAGTTATCGTTCCCGTCTAGTTTTGTCCTGGTCATTATTATCTCCAGTTATCGTTCCCGTCTAGTTTTGTCCTGTTTATTATTATCTCCAGTTATCGTTCCCGTCTAGTTTTGTCCTGTTTATTATATCTCCAGTTATCGTTCCAGTCTAGTTTTGTCCCGTTTATTATTATCTCCAGTTATCGTTCCCGTCTAGTTTTGTCCCGTTTATTATTATCTCCAGTTATCGTTCCGGTCTAGTTTTGTCCTGGTCATAATTATCTCCAGTTATCGTTCCGGTCTAGTTTTGTCCTGTTTATTATTATCTTCAGTTATCGTTCCCGTCTAGTTTTGTCCTGTTTATTATTATCTCCAGTTATCGTTCCCGTCTAGTTTTGTCCTGGTCATAATTATCTCCAGTTATCGTTCCGGTCTAGTTTTGTCCTGTTTATTATTATCTCCAGTTATCGTTCCCGTCTAGTTTTGTCCTGTTTATTATTATCTCCAGTTATCGTTCCCGTCTAGTTTTGTCCTGTTTATTATATCTCCAGTTATCGTTCCAGTCTAGTTTTGTCCTGTTTATTATATCTCCAGTTATCGTTCCAGTCTAGTTTTGTCCTGTTTATTATTATCTCCAGTTATCGTTCCCGTCTAGTTTTGTCCTGTTTATTATTATCTTCAGTTATCGTTCCCGTCTAGTTTTGTCCTGTTTATTATTATCTCCAGTTATCGTTCCCGTCTAGTTTTGTCCTGGTCATAATTATCTCCAGTTATCGTTCCGGTCTAGTTTTGTCCTGTTTATTATTATCTCCAGTTATCGTTCCCGTCTAGTTTTGTCCTGTTTATTATTATCTCCAGTTATCGTTCCCGTCTAGTTTTGTCCTGTTTATTATATCTCCAGTTATCGTTCCCGTCTAGTTTTGTCCTGTTTATTATTATCTCCAGTTATCGTTCCCGTCTAGTTTTGTCCTGTTTATTATTATCTCCAGTTATCGTTCCCGTCTAGTTTTGTCCTGTTTATTATTATCTCCAGTTATCGTTCCCGTCTAGTTTTGTCCTGTTTATTATTATCTCCAGTTATCGTTCCCGTCTAGTTTTGTCCTGTTTATTATTATCTCCAGTTATCGTTCCCGTCTAGTTTTGTCCTGTTTATTATTATCTCCAGTTATCGTTCCCGTCTAGTTTTGTCCTGGTCATAATTATCTCCAGTTATCGTTCCGGTCTAGTTTTGTCCTGTTTATTATTATCTCCAGTTATCGTTCCCGTCTAGTTTTGTCCTGTTTATTATTATCTCCAGTTATCGTTCCCGTCTAGTTTTGTCCTGTTTATTATATCTCCAGTTATCGTTCCAGTCTAGTTTTGTCCTGTTTATTATATCTCCAGTTATCGTTCCAGTCTAGTTTTGTCCTGTTTATTATTATCTCCAGTTATCGTTCCCGTCTAGTTTTGTCCTGTTTATTATTATCTTCAGTTATCGTTCCCGTCTAGTTTTGTCCTGTTTATTATTATCTCCAGTTATCGTTCCCGTCTAGTTTTGTCCTGGTCATAATTATCTCCAGTTATCGTTCCGGTCTAGTTTTGTCCTGTTTATTATTATCTCCAGTTATCGTTCCCGTCTAGTTTTGTCCTGTTTATTATTATCTCCAGTTATCGTTCCCGTCTAGTTTTGTCCTGTTTATTATTATCTCCAGTTATCGTTCCCGTCTAGTTTTGTCCTGTTTATTATATCTCCAGTTATCGTTCCAGTCTAGTTTTGTCCTCTTTATTATTATCTCCAGTTATCGTTCCCGTCTAGTTTTGTCCTGTTTATTATATCTCCAGTTATCGTTCCAGTCTAGTTTTGTCCTGTTTATTATTATCTCCAGTTATCGTTCCCGTCTAGTTTTGTCCTGTTTATTATTATCTCCAGTTATCGTTCCTGTCTAGTTTTGTCCTGTTTATTATTATTTCCAGTTATCGTTCCCGTCTAGTTTTGTCCTGTTTATTATTATCTCCAGTTATCGTTCCCGCCTAGTTTTGTCCTGTTTACAATTATCTCCAGTTATCGTTCCCGTCTAGTTTTGTCCTGTTTACAATTATCTCCAGTTATCGTTCCCGTCTAGTTTTGTCCTGTTTATTATTATCTCCAGTTATCGTTCCCGTCTAGTTTTGTCCTGTTTATTATTATCTCCAGTTATCGTTCCCGTCTAGTTTTGTCCTGTTTATTATATCTCCAGTTATCGTTCCAGTCTAGTTTTGTCCTGTTTATTATTATCTCCAGTTATCGTTCCCGTCTAGTTTTGTCCTGTTTATTATTATCTCCAGTTATCGTTCCCGTCTAGTTTTGTCCTGTTTATTATTATCTCCAGTTATCGTTCCCGTCTAGTTTTGTCCTGTTTATTATTATCTCCAGTTATCGTTCCCGTCTAGTTTTGTCCCGTTTATTATTATCTCCAGTTATCGTTCCCGTCTAGTTTTGTCCTGTTTATTATTATCTCCAGTTATCGTTCCCGTCTAGTTTTGTCCTGTTTATTATTATCTCCAGTTATCGTTCCCGTCTAGTTTTGTCCTGTTTATTATTATCTCCAGTTATCGTTCCCGTCTAGTTTTGTCCTGTTTATTATTATCTCCAGTTATCGTTCCCGTCTAGTTTTGTCCTGTTTATTATTATCTCCAGTTATCGTTCCCGTCTAGTTTTGTCCTGTTTATTATATCTCCAGTTATCGTTCCCGTCTAGTTTTGTCCTGTTTATTATTATCTCCAGTTATCGTTCCCGTCTAGTTTTGTCCTGTTTATTATTATCTCCAGTTATCGTTCCCGTCTAGTTTTGTCCTGTTTATTATATCTCCAGTTATCGTTCCCGTCTAGTTTTGTCCTGTTTATTATTATCTCCAGTTATCGTTCCCGTCTAGTTTTGTCCTGTTTATTATTATCTCCAGTTATCGTTCCCGTCTAGTTTTGTCCTGTTTATTATTATCTCCAGTTATCGTTCCGGTCTAGTCTTGTCCTGTTTATTATTATCTCCAGTTATCGTTCCAGTCTAGTTTTGTCCTGTTTATTATTATCTCCAGTTATTGTTCCCGTCTAGTTTTGTCCTGGTCATTATTATCTTCAGTTATCGTTCCCGTCTAGTTTTGTCCAGGTCATTATTATCTTCAGTTATCGTTCCCGTTTAGTTTTGTCCTCTTTATTATTATCTCCAGTTATCGTTACCGTCTAGTTTTGTCCTGTTTATTGTTATCTCCAGTTATCGTTCCCGCCTAGTTTTGTCCTGTTTATTATTACCTTCGGCACAAGCGGCCGATACCGCTCTCGCACCCGGTCCAGAAAACCACGGATAGTATCGGCACCGATACAGATAACTGGTGTTGCACAGTACCACTGTTCCAATCCTATGTGCTCGTTGACTAAAAGCAAATGTTATGCTGAAGATTTTTACTATGCGCAGTAGTTTCATTGAACATAATATAACTGACACGAGAGATCTTATTTTAATGAAACATTAACTATTTTATACATTTGGTATCCTCCCTTTTCTTCCTTCACGTCAGTTATATTTCACACCTTATCAGTGAGTGATACAGAAAAGGACAACATTGTGCAGCTACTGCACGGTCCCATGCCAAAAGCCTTATCACTCATTTACGTTAACATTGGATCATCGCCCTTTCTTGGCTTTTTTATAAACGTTCCCAATCATAAAAAAAACCAGGCATGTAGGATGAACTAAGCCTGAAAAACAGTGCCCTCTACCCGTCTTCAGAGAAGGATTGTCCCTGAGTCCCATTTTTATTTGACTTTTTAGCAACACTATGTCAGAACCAGAGGAGGACCCAGATGCGTAACGTTTCTCACACAAGCTTTATTTTACAGGAAATGGGGCATTTATGAACATGAAGAAAAACAGGGATTCGGTGATCGCTGGGCGGAAGAAGAAAGACAGAAGTCTGGCGTGGAACTACAGGAAGCCAGAGACCAACGAGGTCGATACCAGTTACACGAGCCGATACCGGAGAGATGGTGTCGATACCGGACAGAACGGGACTGACAGGATTGAAAACAAATATAGGAGACTGAAAACAGATCTGACATAACGAGAGACCGGAGACCGATATCAAAATAGGACGAAATAGACGGGATCAATACCGGACAGATTACACAAACAGGATACCGGACATGCGGTTGAACACAAATACCAGTGATTCGGCAATCGCTGGGCGGAAGAAGAAAGACAGAAGTCTGGCGTGGAACTACAGGAAGCCAAAGACCAACGAGGTCGATACCAGTTACACGAGCCGATACCGGAGAGATGCTGTTGATACCGGATAGAACGGGACTGACAGGAATGAAAACAGATATAGGAGACTGGAGACAGATCAGTCATAACGAGAGACCGGAGACCGATATCAAAGTAGGACGAAATAGACGGGATCAATACCGGACAGATTACACAAACAGGATACCGGACATGCGGTTGAACACAAATACCAGTGATTCGGCGATCGCTGGGCGGAAGAAGAAAGACAGAAGTCTGGCGTGGAACTACAGGAAGCCAAAGACCAACGAGGTCGATACCAGTTACACGAGCCGATACCGGAGAGATGCTGTTGATACCGGATAGAACGGGACTGACAGGATTGAAAACAGATATAGGAGACTGGAGACAGATCAGTCATAACGAGAGACCGGAGACCGATATCAAAGTAGGACGAAATAGACGGGATCAATACCGGACAGATTACACAAACAGGATACCGGACATGCGGTTGAACACAAATACCAGTGATTCGGCGATCGCTGGGCGGAAGAAGAAAGACAGAAGTCTGGCGTGGAACTACAGGAAGCCAGAGACCAACGAGGTCGATACCAGTTACACGAGCCGATACTGGAGAGATGGTGTCGATACCGGCCAGAACGGGACTGACAGGATTGAAAACAGATATAGGAAACTGGAGACAGATCGGAAAGAACGAGATAAACAGGGACGATACCAGACACTGGAGACTGGAGACCAATATCAAAACAAGACGAAATAGACGGGATCAATACCGGACAGGATACACAAACAGGATACCGGACATGCGGTTGAACACAAATACCAGTGATTCGGCGATCGCTGGGCGGAAGAAGAAAGACAGAAGTCTGGCGTGGAACAACAGGAAGCCAAAGACCAACGAGGTCGATACCAGTTACACGAGAAGATACCGGATAGATGGTGTCGATACTGGACAGAACGGGACTGACAGGGTTGAAAACAGATATAGGAGACTGGAGACAGATCAGACATAACGAGAGACCGGAGACCGATATCAAAATAGGACGAAATAGACGGGATCAATACCGGACAGGATACACAAACAGGATACTGGACATGCGGTTGAACACAAATACCAGTGATTCGGCAATCGCTGGGCGGAAGAAGAAAGACAGAAGTCTGGCGTGGAACTACAGGAAGCCAAAGACCAACGAGGTCGATACCAGTTACACGAGAAGATACCGGATAGATGGTGTCGATACTGGACAGAACGGGACTGACAGGGTTGAAAACAGATATAGGAGACTGGAGACAGATCAGACATAACGAGAGACCGGAGACCGATATCAAAATAGGACGAAATAGACGGGATCAATACCGGACAGGATACACAAACAGGATACTGGACATGCGGTTGAACACAAATACCAGTGATTCGGCGATCGCTGGGCGGAAGAAGAAAGACAGAAGTCTGGCGTGGAACTACAGGAAGCCAAAGACCAACGAGGTCGATACCAGTTACACGAGCCGATACCGGAGAGATGCTGTTGATACCGGATAGAACGGGACTGACAGGAATGAAAACAGATATAGGAGACTGGAGACAGATCAGTCATAACGAGAGACCGGAGACCGATATCAAAGTAGGACGAAATAGACGGGATCAATACCGGACAGATTACACAAACAGGATACCGGACATGCGGTTGAACACAAATACCAGTGATTCGGCGATCGCTGGGCGGAAGAAGAAAGACAGAAGTCTGGCGTGGAACTACAGGAAGCCAGAGACCAACGAGGTCGATACCAGTTACACGAGCCGATACTGGAGAGATGGTGTCGATACCGGCCAGAACGGGACTGACAGGATTGAAAACAGATATAGGAAACTGGAGACAGATCGGACAGAACGAGATAAACAGGGACGATACCAGACACTGGAGACTGGAGACCAATATCAAAACAAGACGAAATAGACGGGATCAATACCGGACAGGATACACAAACAGGATACCGGACATGCGGTTGAACACAAATACCAGTGATTCGGCGATCGCTGGGCGGAAGAAGAAAGACAGAAGTCTGGCGTGGAACAACAGGAAGCCAAAGACCAACGAGGTCGATACCAGTTACACGAGAAGATACCGGATAGATGGTGTCGATACTGGACAGAACGGGACTGACAGGGTTGAAAACAGATATAGGAGACTGGAGACAGATCAGACATAACGAGAGACCGGAGACCGATATCAAAATAGGACGAAATAGACGGGATCAATACCGGACAGGATACACAAACAGGATACTGGACATGCGGTTGAACACAAATACCAGTGATTCGGCAATCGCTGGGCGGAAGAAGAAAGACAGAAGTCTGGCGTGGAACTACAGGAAGCCAAAGACCAACGAGGTCGATACCAGTTACACGAGCCGATACCGGAGAGATGCTGTTGATACCGGATAGAACGGGACTGACAGGAATGAAAACAGATATAGGAGACTGGAGACAGATCAGTCATAACGAGAGACCGGAGACCGATATCAAAGTAGGACGAAATAGACGGGATCAATACCGGACAGATTACACAAACAGGATACCGGACATGCGGTTGAACACAAATACCAGTGATTCGGCGATCGCTGGGCGGAAGAAGAAAGACAGAAGTCTGGCGTGGAACTACAGGAAGCCAAAGACCAACGAGGTCGATACCAGTTACACGAGCCGATACCGGAGAGATGCTGTTGATACCGGATAGAACGGGACTGACAGGATTGAAAACAGATATAGGAGACTGGAGACAGATCAGTCATAACGAGAGACCGGAGACCGATATCAAAGTAGGACGAAATAGACGGGATCAATACCGGACAGATTACACAAACAGGATACCGGACATGCGGTTGAACACAAATACCAGTGATTCGGCGATCGCTGGGCGGAAGAAGAAAGACAGAAGTCTGGCGTGGAACTACAGGAAGCCAGAGACCAACGAGGTCGATACCAGTTACACGAGCCGATACTGGAGAGATGGTGTCGATACCGGCCAGAACGGGACTGACAGGGTTGAAAACAGATATAGGAAACTGGAGACAGATCGGACAGAACGAGATAAACAGGGACGATACCAGACACTGGAGACTGGAGACCAATATCAAAACAAGACGAAATAGACGGGATCAATACCGGACAGGATACACAAACAGGATACCGGACATGCGGTTGAACACAAATACCAGTGATTCGGCGATCGCTGGGCGGAAGAAGAAAGACAGAAGTCTGGCGTGGAACAACAGGAAGCCAAAGACCAACGAGGTCGATACCAGTTACACGAGAAGATACCGGATAGATGGTGTCGATACTGGACAGAACGGGACTGACAGGGTTGAAAACAGATATAGGAGACTGGAGACAGATCAGACATAACGAGAGACCGGAGACCGATATCAAAATAGGACGAAATAGACGGGATCAATACCGGACAGGATACACAAACAGGATACCGGACATGCGGTTGAACACAAATACCAGTGATTCAGCGATCGCTGGGCAGAAGAAGAAAGACAGAAGTCTGGCGTGGAACAACAGGAAGCCAAAGACCAACGAGGTCGATACCAGTTACACGAGCCGATACCGGAGAGATGCTGTCGATACCGGATAGAACGGGACTGACAGGATTGAAAACAGATATAGGAGACTGGAGACAGATCAGTCATAACGAGAGACCGGAGACCGATATCAAAGTAGGACGAAATAGACGGGATCAATACCGGACAGATTACACAAACAGGATACCGGACATGCGGTTGAACACAAATACCAGTGATTCGGCGATCGCTGGGCGGAAGAAGAAAGACAGAAGTCTGGCGTGGAACTACAGGAAGCCAGAGACCAACGAGGTCGATACCAGTTACACGAGCCGATACTGGAGAGATGGTGTCGATACCGGCCAGAACGGGACTGACAGGATTGAAAACAGATATAGGAGACTGGAGACAGATCGGACAGAACGAGATAAACGGGGACGATACCAGACACTGGAGACTGGAGACCAATATCAAAACAAGACGAAATAGACGGGATCAATACCGGACAGGATACACAAACAGGATACTGGACAATGTCAAAACACACGTCTTGCAAGTGCAGAGGTTCATTGACATTTGGGTGCCATGGCAACCGTGACACTCTACCCTGCTAACGAACATTGGAGTTATGAAAAAGATAGATGGATAGATATAAACACAGATATAGATAGATAGATATAAACATAGATATAGATAGATAGATAGATAGATATAAACATAGATATAGATAGATAGATAGATAGATAGATAGATAGATATAAACATAGATATAGATAGATAGATAGATAGATAGATAGATAGATAGATAGATAGATAGATAGATAGATAGATAGATAGATATAAACATAGATATAGATGTCTAGATAGATGTCGAGATAGATAGATAGATGTCAAGATAGATAGATAGATAGATAGATAGATAGATAGATAGATGTCAAGATAGATAGAGAGATAGATAGATATAAACATAGACAGATAGATAGATAGATAGATAGATAGATAGATAGATAGATAGATAGATAGATAGATAGATAGATAGATAGATAGATAGATAGATAGATAGATAGATAGATAGATAGATAGATAGATAGATATAAACATAGACAGATAGATAGATAGATAGATAGATATAAACATAGATAGATAGATAGATAGATAGAAAGAGAGCAAGAAAGAGAGAGAGAAGAAGTGTTCATTAGGTGATAGATAGATAGATAGAGATAAATATATAGAAAGAGAGAGAGAGAGAGAGAGAGAGAGAGAGAGATAAATAGATAGATAGATAGATAGATAGATAGATAGATAGATAGATAGATAGATAGATAGATAGATAGATAGATAGATAGATAGATAGATAGATAGATAGATAGATAGATAGATAGATAGATAGATAGATAGATAGATAGATAGATAGATAGATAGATAGATAGATAGATAGATAGATAGATAGATAGATACTTTCATCATCCCCTTTGGGAAATTCACACTTCCAGCAGTATCCTTGTGTTGAAAAAATAATAAAATAAAGATGTAGAATACAAAAATACCCAATATAACGTGTTGATATAGAGTATTTCAATACTGCTACGGAAAATACACAATGTCATAAGAATAGGGTAATATGCAAATGTGGGGGTGGGGTTTCATGTGGGCATTTACTCCCCCGGGTGGAGTTAATGAGCCTCATGGCATGAGGAAGAAATGATCTCCTCTGTCTGTCCGCAGAACAAGACTGTGACAGAATCACGAGGGAAGAGGAAATGTAATGTCAAAGTGTAGCCATCAGAGAGGATTGTCAGCGTCATTTTTAAGCACACTTGTCGAGAAACATGGCAAACGTTTCATGCATTTACAAGCACTTTTCAGTCCTTGAAAAAAAACATTAAAATCACTCTCCAAAAATGAGCTCCATTGCTGCTCCCAGTGTGTTTACAAGGTGTGCTTGGACATGAACTTACCAAAAGCAAAGACTAACACTATATATGGGTGGATACAACTGTGGCACTTTATATAGAGGGACACTGCTGTGGCATTTTCGCCATGGGGGTAAAACATCAAATGGAAATCTACCGAAGGGATCAATCCATTTTTTCAAGCACTTTCAAGGATTTCAAACATCTGTACGAACCCTGAGAAAGTGTCTCCAGCATTTCAATCCAGTGGTTAACATGTGCAGTTTGAAGTAGAATTATTTTCTTTTAAACACGTGGAGTTAAAGAGCCCCATGGCATGAGGAAGAAATGATTTGTCGGGAAAGGAAAAACGGGTCAGAAGCCGGGACAGGAAAGCAAAAACGTGGTCGGAAACGAGTCGAAAGCCAGGACAAGAGAGTAGAGGTGGTCAGGATCAAATAACGGGTCGACGGGAGCAAAAAACAGGTGGGAGTCAGGGTCGAATAAGACTACAGACTATAATGACACCTCAAAAACATGTCAAATCAAGTCAAGCCCCGTTTATTTGTACGGCCCTTAATCACAAAGAGTCTCAAAGAGCTGCACAAACCACAGACTATTGCAAACCACAGACTCTCGGTGATCGCGGGAAGCAGGTCGCTCTGAACGCGGAAGTGGGATTTCCGTGGCGAGCGATGGCGGTGTCGGGAAAGGAAAAACGGGTCAGTAGCCAGGACAGGAATGCAAAAACGTGGTAGGAAACAAGTCGAAAGCCAGGACAGGAGAGTAGAAGTGGTCAGGATCAAAAAACGGGTCGACGGGAGCAAAAACAGGTGGGAGTCGGGGTCGAATAAGACTCCAGACTATAATGACACTGTCCCCTGATCTAAAACCCACATGAGGGCAAGGAAAACCTCAAAAACATGTCAAATCAAGTCAAGACCTGTTTATTTGTACGGCCCTTAATCACAAAGAGTCTCAAAGAGCTGCACAAACCACAGACTATTGCAAACCACAGACTCTCTGTGATCGCGGGAAGCAGGTCGCTCTGAACGCGGAAGTGGGATTTCCGTGGCGAGCGATGGCGGTGTCGGGAAAGGAAAAACGGGTCAGTAGCCAGGACAGGAGAGCAAAAACGTGGTAGGAAACAAGTCGAAAGCCAGGACAGGAGAGTAGAAGTGGTCAAGATCAAATAACGGGTCGACGGGAGCAAAAAACAGGTGTGAGTCAGGGTCGAATAAGACTCCAGACTATGATGACACCGTCCCCTGATCTAAAATCGACATGAGGGCAAGGAAAAACTCAAAAACATGTCAAATCAAGTCAAGCCCTGTTTATTTGTATGGCCCTCAATCACAAAGAGTCTCAAAGAGCTGCACACACCACAGACTATTGCAAACCTCAGACTCTCGGTGATCGCGGGAAGCAGGTCGCTCTGAACGCGGAAGTGGGATTTCCGTGGCGAGCGATGGCGGTGTCAGGAACAGAAAACAGCTCAGTAACCAGGACAGGAGATTAGGGGGTTAATATGTGCAGTTTGAAGTTATTTTCTTTTAAACACGTGGAGTTAAAGAGCCCCATGGCATGAGGAAGAAATGATTTCCTCAGTCAATGAAGTAACTAGTAACTGTAACTCATTACAACAGACGCCCACTACAGTATGCCGTCAGCACTGTAAAGTCGGTCGAATTCATCTGTTTGTTCAAAGCGCAAACGTTTGTCCGCCATTGCCATGTGTCTGGCAGCTTTTCTCACGAGGACATCTCGACACGACTGGAGTCACTTTTCCCTTTCCAGTAACACGACTCGACAATCTTCATCTGTCAGTAATAGAATTCCGTCAACATCATCCGCACCGAGGACCTTGGCACGCTCGCCGAAGAGTCGAAACCGTGACAAAATCGAGTCCTCCGCCCCGGGAGTTACACAACGTTTGCTGTCGGAGCAAAAACTGACAAGTGAGAGACACCCAAAAAAGGAAAGGGGACGGATGAGGACAGACATTTGGCGAGGATCACCGGAGCTGACCTCCCTCCGGGACACGAGGTGAGTACTAATACTACAGGACACAACAGAGACTATCTCGATACCCGCGATGGTACGAACAAGTAACCCTGTACACCACAGGTGTCAAAGAGGCGGCCCGCGGGCCGGATCGAGATTGAAACCTGCCCGCGAGACAACACTTAGAGAAGCGCAAGAGAAAAACAAGCTGCAGGTTGAAATATGTCCACTTGATGTTGCCAAAGCCAGGTGCCTCTCACTGTACTTGTATTTATTCTCTCTCTCTTATTTTCTCTCTCTCTCTCTCTATTCCCGACCCAAGCTCCATTCTCCTGTCCCGGCTACCCGTATCCTGCCTGATTCGTTTCCTGTATCGTTCCCTGTTACAAGCTCTGTTCTCCTGTCCCGGCTACCCAAATCCTGCCTGATTCTGTTTCCTGTATCGATTCCCGATCCAAACTCCATTCTCTTGTCCCGGCTACCCAAATCCTGCCTGATTCTGTTTCCTGGATCGATCCCCTATCCAAGCTCCGTTCTCCTGTCCCGGCTACCCAATTCCTGCCTGATTCTGTTTCCTGTATCGATTCCCGATCCAAGCTCCAGTCTCCTGTCCCGGCTACCCGTATCCTTTCTGTCTCTCTCTCTATTTATGTTTTCTCTCTCTTTCTGTCCCTCTCTGTCTTTCTCTCTTTTTCTCTCTCTTTCTCTCTCACCCTCTTTCTTTCCCTTTTTCGACCTCTCTCTCTCTCTCTCTCTCTCTCTCTCTCTTTTTTCCACCCCTTTTCTCCCACTCTGTCTCCATCTCTTCCACTTTCTGTGTCTCTCTTTTTCTCTTGCTTTGTTGCTCTTTGTCTTTTTCTCTCTCTGTACTTTTTTCTTTTTCTCTCTTTTCTCTCTCTTTATACCCTTTGTGCTTTCTTTTCTCTTCTTCTGTCTTTCTATTTCTCTTTGTATTTCTTTCTTCCTCTCCCTTTCTTTTCCCCCTCTCTCATGACATTCTATCTTTTGTTTCTCACGCTCTCTGCCTCTCTCTCTCTTTCTTTGTCCCGCCCTCTCTCCTTCTCCCTCCCTCTTTCTCTTATTTCTTTATTTCTCTTTTTCTTTCTCTTTAATCTACTAGTCCGGCCCCCGACAGAATGTTCTATCATGTGGCCCCCTGAGTTAAAATGAGTTTGACACCCCTGCCGTACACAGTATACAGACGCTTGCCCTACTTACTACTACTTAGATCCGTACGATCGTTTGTAAGTTGAATTTGTTCGTAAGTTGATTCAGTGCTAGACTTTGTATGGAACGTATGTTTAAGGCTTGTGCAAGTAACTTGTATTGTTTTGTACTAAAACATTAACATTTCATAAAATAATATGCGCTATAAAGATAAATAAAGTTGAGTTTAACTTACTTTTTATTATTATTTGTAAATTGCCCTCACCTGCGCTCACTCGTCCACCCCCAGCTGCCACTCTTTCCCGAATTAGTCATTCTCCTATTTAAGCACGTCATTGTTGTCACACCTGGTCAGTCCGTCAGCAGACTTCCGAACATGCAAGGCAAGCACTTATTTGACTATGGCTCCTGTCTGTCCCGACCTGTTCCGTATCCTGCTGGTTCCCGTCCCCTGTTGTCTGTATCGATCCCCTATCCAAGCTCCGTTCTCCTGTCCCGGTTACCCAAATCCTGCCTGATTCTGTTTCCTGGATTGGTTCCCGATCCAAACTCCATTCTCTTGTCCCGGCTACCCGTATCCTGCCTGATTCGTTTCCTGTATTGTTCCCTGTTCCAAGCTCTGTTCTCCTGTCCCGGCTACCCAAATCCTGCCTGATTCTGTTTTCTGTATCGATTCCCGATCCAAGCTCCATTCTCCTGTCCCGGCTACCCAAATCCTGCCTGATTCGTTTCCTGTATCGTTCCCCCATCCATGCTCCGTCTCTCGTCCCAGCTACCTGACTTGTTTTGATCTCCGACCTCGCTCCGCCTCCCGTCCCGGCTGCCCGACTTGTTCCGATCTCTGACCAGGCTCTGTCTCCCGTCCCGGCTTTTCAGTCCTTGAAAAAAAACATTAAAATCACACTCCAAAAATGAGCTCCATTGCTGCTCCCAGTGTGTTTACAAGGTGTGCTTGGACATGAACTTACTAAAAGCAAAGACTAACACTATATATGGGTGGATACAACTGTGGCACTTTATATAGAGGGACCCTGCTGTGGAATTTTCAACATGGGGGTAAAACATCAGATGGAAATCTCCCGAAGGAATCAATCTATTTTTTTAAGCACTTTCAAGGATTTCAAACGTCTGTACGAACCCTGAGAAAGTGTATCCTGCACTTCAATCCAGGGGTTAACATGTGCAGTTTGAGTTCTTTTCTTTGAAAGGCGTACGCGCCACACTAAAAAAGAAAACAAAAGTCAGAAGAAGTAAATCACATAAGTATTCGGTGTCAGTGTCGTAAGTGGATTCCATTTTTTTTCTTTGGCTCGGGAACAGGAGCTGGCAACCCTGTCCCCCCCTCTCCTCGGGTTTTCTCCAAAAACATATGGAAGCCGTGAACAACGTTGCCATGCGGGACCAATTGTGTCACTCTCCGACCCGTCTGAAAAGAATGTTCTTGCCTGGGATCGCTTGATCACAGCTTAAGTTCAACTTTTGCTGTTTTCTGCTCCCGTCTGTCCCCCCTACACCAGGGGTGTCAAACTGGTTTTAGCTGGGGGGCCACAAACGCTCTAAAAAAATCTCACGGGGGCCGGACGAGTAAGTTGAAGAGAAAGAGGGAGAGGGAGAAAAAGACAGAGAAAGAGAGGGAGGGAAAGAGAGAGCGATCAACAGATAGGGAGAACAACAGTGAGAGAAAAAGAAGGGGGAAATGAATATAGAGAGAAAAAGAAAGTGAAAAAAGAGAAAGATAAAAAGAATAAGAGAAGTGAAACGACAGAAAGAAAAAGAGTCAGCGGGAGAAAAAGAGACAAAGAGGGGTGAAAGAGAGAGAGAAAGAAAGAGAGAGAGATAGAGAAATAGAGAGAGCGAAAGAGAGAGAGAAAAGGAAAGATAGATAGAGAGAGAGAGAGAGAGAAATAAAGAGAAAGAGAGAGGTCGAAAAAGGGAAAGTAAGAGGGTGAGAAAGAAAGAGAAAGAAAGAGAGAGGGACAGAAAGAGAGAGAAAGAGAGAGAAAGAGAGAGAAAGAGAGAGAAAGAGAGAGAAAGAGAGAGAAAGAGAGAGGGACAGAAAGAGAGAGAAAGAGAGAGAAAGAGAGAGAGAGAGAAAAATAAAGAGAAAGAGAGAGAGAGGTCGAAAAAGGGAAAGTAAGAGGGTGAGAAAGAAAGAGAGAGAAAGAGAGAGAAAGAGAGAGGGACAGAAAGAGAGAGAAAGAGAGAGAGAGAGCAAAAGAAAGAGAGAGAGAGAGAGAAAAAGAAAGAGAAAGAGAGAGAGAGGTCGAAAAAGGGAAAGAAAGATGGTGAGAAAGAAAGAGAGAGAAAGAGAGAAAAAGAGCGAGAGGGACAGAAAGAAAGAAAAAATAAATGGAGAGAGAGATAGAGAAAAAGAGAGAGAGAGCGAAAAAGAGTGAGAGAAAGAGAGAGTTCGAAAAGGGGAAAGAATATCAAGATTCCATGCAAAAACGCAAAAACTTTTGCTGTTTTTTGCTCCCGTCTGTCCCCCCTACACCAGGGGTGTCAAACTGGTTTTAGCTGGGGGGCCACAAACGCTCTAAAAAAATCTCACGGGGGCCGGACGAGTAAGTTGAAGAGAAACAGGGAGAGGGAGAAAAAGACAGAGAAAGAGAGGGAGGGAAAGAGAGAGCGATCAACAGATAGGGAGAACAACAGTGAGAGAAAAAGAAGGGGGAAATGAATATAGAGAGAAAAAGAAAGTGAAAAAAGAGAAAGATAAAAAGAATAAGAGAAGTGAAACGACAGAAAGAAAAAGAGTCAGCGGGAGAAAAAGAGACAAAGAGGGGTGAAAGAGAGAGAGAAAGAAAGAGAGAGAGATAGAGAAATAGAGAGAGCGAAAGAGAGAGAGAAAAGGAAAGATAGATAGAGAGAGAGAGAGAGAGAAATAAAGAGAAAGAGAGAGGTCGAAAAAGGGAAAGTAAGAGGGTGAGAAAGAAAGAGAAAGAAAGAGAGAGGGACAGAAAGAGAGAGAAAGAGAGAGAAAGAGAGAGAAAGAGAGAGAAAGAGAGAGAAAGAGAGAGAAAGAGAGAGAAAGAGAGAGGGACAGAAAGAGAGAGAAAGAGAGAGAAAGAGAGAGAGAGAGAAAAATAAAGAGAAAGAGAGAGAGAGGTCGAAAAAGGGAAAGTAAGAGGGTGAGAAAGAAAGAGAGAGAAAGAGAGAGAAAGAGAGAGGGACAGAAAGAGAGAGAAAGAGAGAGAGAGAGCAAAAGAAAGAGAGAGAGAGAGAGAAAAAGAAAGAGAAAGAGAGAGAGAGGTCGAAAAAGGGAAAGAAAGATGGTGAGAAAGAAAGAGAGAGAAAGAGAGAAAAAGAGCGAGAGGGACAGAAAGAAAGAAAAAATAAATGGAGAGAGAGATAGAGAAAAAGAGAGAGAGAGCGAAAAAGAGTGAGAGAAAGAGAGAGTTCGAAAAGGGGAAAGAATATCAAGATTCCATGCAAAAACGCAAAAACTTTTGCTGTTTTTTGCTCCCGTCTGTCCCCCCTACACCAGGGGTGTCAAACTGGTTTTAGCTGGGGGGCCACAAACGCTCTAAAAAAATCTCACGGGGGCCGGACGAGTAAGTTGAAGAGAAACAGGGAGAGGGAGAAAAAGACAGAGAAAGAGAGGGAGGGAAAGAGAGAGCGATCAACAGATAGGGAGAACAACAGTGAGAGAAAAAGAAGGGGGAAATGAATATAGAGAGAAAAAGAAAGTGAAAAAAGAGAAAGATAAAAAGAATAAGAGAAGTGAAACGACAGAAAGAAAAAGAGTCAGCGGGAGAAAAAGAGACAAAGAGGGGTGAAAGAGAGAGAGAAAGAAAGAGAGAGAGATAGAGAATTAGAGAGAGCGAAAGAGAGAGAGAAAAGGAAAGATAGATAGAGAGAGAGAGAGAGAGAAATAAAGAGAAAGAGAGAGGTCGAAAAAGGGAAAGTAAGAGGGTGAGAAAGAAAGAGAAAGAAAGAGAGAGGGACAGAAAGAGAGAGAAAGAGAGAGAAAGAGAGAGAAAGAGAGAGAAAGAGAGAGAAAGAGAGAGAAAGAGAGAGGGACAGAAAGAGAGAGAAAGAGAGAGAAAGAGAGAGAGAGAGAAAAATAAAGAGAAAGAGAGAGAGAGGTCGAAAAAGGGAAAGTAAGAGGGTGAGAAAGAAAGAGAGAGAAAGAGAGAGAAAGAGAGAGGGACAGAAAGAGAGAGAAAGAGAGAGAGAGAGCAAAAGAAAGAGAGAGAGAGAGAGAAAAAGAAAGAGAAAGAGAGAGAGAGGTCGAAAAAGGGAAAGAAAGATGGTGAGAAAGAAAGAGAGAGAAAGAGAGAAAAAGAGCGAGAGGGACAGAAAGAAAGAAAAAATAAATGGAGAGAGAGATAGAGAAAAAGAGAGAGAGAGCGAAAAAGAGTGAGAGAAAGAGAGAGTTCGAAAAGGGGAAAGAATATCAAGATTCCATGCAAAAACGCAAAAACTTTTGCTGTTTTTTGCTCCCGTCTGTCCCCCCTACACCAGGGGTGTCAAACTGGTTTTAGCTGGGGGGCCACAAACGCTCTAAAAAAATCTCACGGGGGCCGGACGAGTAAGTTGAAGAGAAAGAGGGAGAGGGAGAAAAAGACAGAGAAAGAGAGGGAGGGAAAGAGAGAGCGATCAACAGATAGGGAGAACAACAGTGAGAGAAAAAGAAGGGGGAAATGAATATAGAGAGAAAAAGAAAGTGAAAAAAGAGAAAGATAAAAAGAATAAGAGAAGTGAAACGACAGAAAGAAAAAGAGTCAGCGGGAGAAAAAGAGACAAAGAGGGGTGAAAGAGAGAGAGAAAGAAAGAGAGAGAGATAGAGAATTAGAGAGAGCGAAAGAGAGAGAGAGAGAGAAAAAGAAAGATAGATAGAGAGAGAGAAATAAAGAGAAAGAGAGAGAGGTCGAAAAAGGGAAAGTAAGAGGGTGAGAAAGAAAGAGAGAGAAAGAGAGAGGGACAGAAAGAGAGAGAAAGAGAGAGAAAGAGAGAGAAAGAGAGAGGGACAGAAAGAGAGAATAGAGAGAGAAAGAGAAAGAGAGAGAGAGAGAAAAATAAAGAGAAAGAGAGAGAGAGAGAGAGGTCGAAAAAGGGAAAGTAAGAGGGTGAGAAAGAAAGAGAGAGAAAGAGAGAGAAAGAGAGAGGGACAGAAAGAGAGAGAAAGAGAGAGGGGGTCGAAAAAGGGAAAGAAAGATGGTGAGAAAGAAAGAGAGAGAAAGAGAGAGAAAGAGAGAAAAAGAGCGAGAGGGACAGAAAGAAAGAGAAAAAATAAATGGAGAGAGAGAGAGAGAAAAAGAGAGAGAGAGAGAAAAAGAGTGAGAGAGAGAGAGAGAGAAAGAAAGAGAAAGAAAGAAAGAGAAAAAGAGAGAGAAAGAGAGAGAGGGACAGAAAGAGAGAGAAAATATAAATAGAGAGAGAGAGACAGAAAGAGAGAGAGAGAATATATATATATATATATATATATATAGAGAGAGAGAGAAAAAGAGAGAGAGAGGAAAAAAGAGTGAGAGAAAGAGAGATGTCGAAAAGGGGAAAGAAAGAGGGTGAGAAAGAAAGAGAAAAAAAAGAAAGAGAATCAAAGTGTAAATCAGAGAGAGAAAATAGAAAGAGAGCAAGACAGAGAAAAAGAAAGAGTTAGAGAGTGAGAGAGAAATGGAGAAAAGAGAGAGAGAGAAAGAGAGAGTGAACAGGAGAGAGAAAAAGAGGGAGGGAATAAATAAAGAAGTGAAACGGAGAAATACGACCACAATTCTTTTGCAAGTGTTAACTGGCTCGGGTGACATCCGGTGGAAATATTTCAAACCACAGCTCATTTTCCTCTCGCGCTTCTCTCACTGTTGTCTGGCAGGCCGGATTTAAACCATGGGCGGGCCTGATCCGGCCCGCGGGCCGCCTGTTTGACACCGGTGCCCTACACCTCCGAGAGCGGCGATACGAGAAGCGTGAGAAAAGATCAAAAGTGAAAGCCGACGGCCTCCGGACCGAAAGGGAGACCGAAGCTCTTTTCAGGAAAAACGTTCCGCACGGGCGAGGACACGTGCCGGTTCGGGAACGAAAACGGGAACGGGGGGATACCGTTTCCGGCCGGTGTTCGGATTTGGCAGCATCCGATGACAGAAGGCAGCGGTTACATCTTTTACAGCGTTTGAGCGACTCACAGCTTTGTGTGCTAACCCAAAAGTTACGCCAGGACTCGTTTCTCATTTTATCTCGACCAGATGATGAAGGTGCTGTATCCCATTCGCATCAACAGGCTTATCATGCTAAGGGTAACCATGGAAAAGGAGTAGAGGTCGGCACCGGTATCGGTATCGGCAGTGTATGAAACAACGTCTGCCCGGACGTCCGGGGAGTGTATCTATTACATCGGGCGTACAAATTGAAATTCTCATCGTAAGTGAGAGAGATAAACTAAAAAGAAAAACCCAGAAATCACAAACATCTCCGCCCGGGTGGCCGACAACTTTTTCAAGAAAAAAAAAAAAAAAATCAAACATTGGCTTCATTCCGATTTCGAAATCTTGGTTCGCTTTGGAAATTTCGGAATTTCGGTTCGTTGGGCTATTCGCATACTCGGCAGCCAATCAGAAGCCTGCATCGAATAACTTCGTCCTTCCGGATTCTCCCGAGCGTTATAAGGTCGTGCATTAGCATATCGTTTTCCAAAGTAGACGCAACAGAGAAGACAAGAAAAATGGAGAAGTGGTTAGGTATCAAGCCAAAACCTCAGCCCCAGACAGCCCCAGAAGAAAGGTTCAAAAGAAGCTAACAACATTTATGACGCTACAAAATGTAAACGTACATTGAATCTATCTATCTATCTATCATTTTAAAGTGCTGTTTTGATGATCAATCCTTAATGCTTTTCAACAATGGGTTTCTTTGCGATAAGTCTTCTTATTGTGTTTCAAGTTGTGAAAAATGGGGCAGGCAACTTTATGGCTGGGCAGATCAACTTTTCAGATTTGTCTGCCCTGCTGTCCGCTAACTTTGTCTCATGAGTTTCAGACACTGGTATCGGCCTGAATTGTTTTTATTCAGCGAGCCATAATTTAAGCACTAAAACTGGCTGGACACTAAAACTGTATATTAGCTCTTATCATAACACAACGTTAGAGCGGCAGCTTGGCTAACAACCCATCATAATGAGATTTTTAAAAAGTCCATGGTAGAAAAGCGTGTGTGTGTGTTTAAGGGATAGCGTAAGAACTGTAGTAAGTTTGTTTAGGGAAGCTTGTTTGGGTGGACACTAAAACCGTACATTAGCTCTTATCATAACACAACGTTAGAGCGGCAGCTCGGCTAACATCCTAACAAAATGAGATTTTTAAAAAGTCTATGGTAGAAAAGCGTGTGTGTGTGTTTAAGCGATAGCGTAAGAACTGTAGTAAGTTTGTTTAGGGAAGCTTGTTTGGGTGGACACTAAAACTGTATATTAGCTCTTATCATAACACAATGTTAGAGCGGCAGCTCGGCTAACAACCCAACATAATAAGATTTTTTAAAAGTCCATGGTAGAAAAGCGTGTGTGTGTGATTAAGCGACAGCGTAAGAACTGTAGTAAGTTTGTTAAGGGAAGCTTGTTCGGGTGGACACTAAAACTGTATATTAGCTCTTATCATAACACAACGTTAGAGCGGCAGCCCGGCTAACAACCCATCATAATGAGATTTTTTTAAAAGTCCATGGTAGAAAAGCGTGTGTGTGTGTGTTTAAGGGATAGCGTAAGAACTGTAGTAAGTTTGTTACGGTAAGCTTGTTTGGGTGGACACTAAAACCGTACATTAGCTCTTATCATAACACAACGTTAGAGCGGCAGCTCGGCTCACAACCCATCATAATAAGATTTTTAAAAAGTCCATGGTAGAAAAGAGTGTGTGTGTGTTTAAGCGATAACGTAAAAACTGTAGTAAATTTGCTTAGGGAAGCTAGTTCGGGTGGACACTAAAACAGTATATTTGTCATGATTGCCGATTCTGAGCACCTGCGACTGCTTAATTGGTGCCAACAGCCCGGACAGCTGATTGGCTGACATACTCCTTTTAAACCCCTGACCTCCAAGAGATCCTTGTCAGATTGTTATGCGAACCGTTGCCCCCAGCTCAGTCAGCTCTCACATCAGACTCCGTTCCTGCCCTGCTTTTTTCTGCCTGATCCTCGTTGCCAACCTGTTTCCGGACCTGACTCTGCCCCGTTCTGCCTGCCTGTTATCTGATCCGTTTTGCTTCGTTACCCGTCTGCTTCCTGTTGCCGACCTCGTTTCCGAACTTGACGCCGCCCTTGCTCTCCAGTCCCGGCTAGCGACTTGTAATTCCCGCCTGTCTCGGATCCCCCTCGCTAGACACGGAAGCGCCACTTCCGCATCTCCTGCTCCTCTTGTCCGTCAACCATCGGATCGTGGAAGCGAGCCCTGCTCTCCCTCTTTATTAATAAAAACTGAGAAAACGAACGCTATTGGGTCCTGTGTCCGTTTCTGGTCTGTGACAATATTAGCTCTTATCATAACACGAGTTAATCCATCTGGCTTTAAAACAGGAGTGCCCACACTATCTCTGTTGAAATTTCCACTTCTTTTTGGACTTTTTGTTTATAGGTCGTATTGGATGTTTCAAAATTGTTATTTGTTGTACAAAAAAATCAAGAACAGTTGAAGTTTGAATGTACCTTGAAAGAAGTCGCTGCTGAGGCTAATTTATTCCCTGCACTGTTCGGTATTGGTGAAAAATTAAGCTGTGTTGAAACTCTAATTGACTATAAAAGGGTTCAGACATCCAGTAAAGTTTTATTTGGATTTATAGCAAACTTAGAAAAAGTATGCAAAGGACCGTGTGTGTTATTCAGTTCCTCATAGTCGTAAAAAAAAGAACTTCATTAATTAAAAAAAAAACTATATTGATTTAAATGATGAGGGCAAAAAAAAAATGATTAAATAGTATCTCATCTCATTAGCCGTACCGCTTATCCTCATTAGGGTCGCGGGGAGGCTGGAGCCCATCCCAGCCATCTCCAGGCAGTGGGCAGGGGACACCCTGAACTGGTTGCCAGCCAATCGCAGGGCACACAGGGACAGACAACTCATTCGCTCATTCACACCTATGGACAATTTGGACCGGCCAATTCACCTGAAATGCATGTTTTTGGAACGTGGGAGGAAACCGGAGTGCCCGGAGGAAACCCACGCAAGCACGGGGAGAACATACAAACTCCGCACAGGAAGTCTGGAGCTGGATTTGAACCCACGACAGGTTCCCATGACATGAACTGGGCCGCACAAGCGCTAACCACTGCGCCGCTGTGCTGCCCCATTAAATAGTATATAAAAATGTATTCTTTCTTTTAAATATGTGTGGGTCACTGAATTTGCAGTAGCTCAGGAGGTAGAGCGCTCGTCTTGGGATCAAGGGATCCCAGTTCGAATCCCGGCTCGTTCGTGTTACATGTCGAAGTGTCCTTGGGTAAGACACTGAACCCCTAATGCTCCCAATAAGCAGGTTAGCGCCTTACATGGCTGCACAGATCACGGCCCCTTAATGACAAAGAGTCTCAAAGGGCTGCACGGACTACGGACTATTATTACACCATCCCCTGATCTACAACCTACATGAGGGCAAGGAAAAACTCAAAAACCTTAACATGTGGAAAATAAAGAAACCCTGAGAAGGGACCGCATTATTATTATTTATCTTGCTTTTATTCTAACTGTTTTTGCATCTGGTGTGTTTGTTGGGTGGGGAAAAAGGTGTCATGATTTGCCTATTGCTGCTTATTTCCTGATTGGTTCCCTTTCTATTTAAACTCAACACTCTCATTCACTCCTGGTAAGTCCATCAGCAAACCTCCGCACATGCAAGGCAAGCACATTTCGACTCTGGCTCGTGTCTGTCCTGTCCGATCCTGTATCCTACTCGTCTGCCCCTGGCTTCCCGATCGTCTCCAGCTACCTGACTTGATTCCTTGCTCCGACCACGCTCCGATCTCCTGTCCTGGCTGCCCGACTTGTTTCCGCCCACCGACCACGCTCCGATCTCCTGTCCTGGCTGCCCGACTTGTTTCCGCCCACCGACCACGCTCCGATCTCCCGTCCTGGCTGCCCGACTTGTTTCCGCCCACCGACCACGCTCCGATCTCCTGTCCTGGCTGCCCGACTTGTTTCCGCCCACCGACCACGCTCCGATCTCCTGTCCCGGCTGCCTGACTTGTTTCTGCCCGATCTTGTATGCTACTCGTCTGCCCCTGGCTTCCCGATCGTCTCTGGCTACCTGACTTGATTCCTTGCTCCGACCATGCTCCGATCGCCTGTCCCGGCTGCCCGACTTGTTTCCGCCAGCCGACCACGCTCCGATCTCCTGTCCCGGCTGCCTGACTTGTTTCCACCCACCAACCATGCTCCGATCTCCTGTCCCGGCTGCCCGACTTGTTTCCACCCACCGACCACGCTCCGATCTCCTGTCCTGGCTGCCCGACTTGTTGCTGCCCACCGACCAAGCTCCGATCTCCTGTCCCGGCTGCCTGACTTGTTTACGCCCGATCTTGTATGCTACTCGTCTGCCCCCTGGCTTCCTGATCGCCTGTCCCGGCTGCCCGACTTGTTTCCGCCAGCCGACCACGCTCCGATCTCCTGTCCCGGCTGCCTGACTTGTTTCCACCCACCGACCATGCTCCGATCTCCTGTCCTGGCTGCCCGACTTGTTTCTGCCCACCGACCACGCTCCGATCTCCTGTCCTGGCTGCCCGACTTGTTGCTGCCCACCGACCATGCTCCGATCTCCTGTCCCGGCTGCCTGACTTGTTTACGCCCGATCTTGTATGCTACTCGTCTGCCCCCTGGCTTCCCGATCGTCTCTGGCTACCTGACTTGATTCCTTGCTCCGACCATGCTCCGATCGCCTGTCCCGGCTGCCCAACTTGTTTCCGCCAGCCGACCACGCTCCGATCTCCTGTCCCGGCTGCCTGACTTGTTTCCACCCACCAACCATGCTCCGATCTCCTGTCCTGGCTGCCCGACTTGTTTCCGCCCACCCACCACGCTCCGATCTCCTGTCCTGGCTGCCCGATTTGTTGCTGCCCGAGTTGTTTCCGCCCACCGACCACGCTCCGATCTCCTGTCCTGGCTGCCCGACTTGTTTCCGCCCACCGACCACGCTCCGATCTCCTGTCCTGGCTGCCCGACTTGTTGCTGCCCACCGACCATGCTCCGATCTCCTGTCCCGGCTGCCTGACTTGTTTACGCCCGATCTTGTATGCTACTCGTCTGCCCCCTGGCTTCCCGATCGTCTCTGGCTACCTGACTTGATTCCTTGCTCCGACCATGCTCCGATCGCCTGTCCCGGCTGCCCAACTTGTTTCCGCCAGCCGACCACGCTCCGATCTCCTGTCCTGGCTGCCCGACTTGTTTCCGCCCACCCACCACGCTCCGATCTCCTGTCCTGGCTGCCCGACTTGTTTCCGCCCACCCACCACGCTCTGATCTCCTGTCCTGGCTGCCCGACTTGTTGCTGCCCGAGTTGTTTCCGCCCACCGACCACGCTCCGATCTCCTGTCCTGGCTGCCCGACTTGTTTCCGCCCACCGACCACGCTTTGATCTCCTGTCCTGGCTGCCCGACTTGTTTCCGCCCCCCGACCACGCTCCGATCTCCTGTCCCGGCTGGCTGACTTGTTGCTGCCCACCGACCACGCTCCGATATCCCGTTCCGGCTGCTCTACTCGTTTCCGCCCTCCGATCTCGAAGGCTTCCTCTTCTCCTGCCCAGCGAGCACCGGATCGCTGAAGTTCGTTTACGGCCCCTGACTTCCCCGATTCCTCAATAAAGCTTGGTGTGAAACGTTCCGCGTTTGGGTCTAATGCCTGTTCCGGTTCTGACAAAAGGAAGTGATTTTATTTTCTTATTGTAAATGAAATGTGAAAAATTCTGTATAAATACATTTCAAATGATTGATTAACAGATCATGGATGTTTGATAGATCTCGTTTTTATAATAAAACAGGAATCCATTCAGCTGGAAAAAAAAACGATCATGGCATAAAAACAATGTGACAATGATGTCATAACAAAGCCTCAAGTCACTTCCTAAACAGCCATTCCTATTTTATGATGTGGTTCAAGGAATCAAAGGGAAACGTTTGCGTGCTATCTGCAGATGGTTGAGGGATGCTGCAAAATTTCAAGCCAGATTTAACACTTTCACAGCTAGTCCAGTCAAGTCCTGTTGTTGTGTTTGGCCCTTAATCACAAAGAGTCTCAAAGGGATACACAGACTATTATGACCCCATCCCCTGATCTAAAACCGACACGAGGGAAAGGGAAAACTCAAAAACCTCAAGTCAAGTCAAGTCCTGATGTTTTGATTGGCCCTTAATCACAAGGAGTCTCAAAGGGTTACTCAGACTACAGACTCTTATGACACTATCCCCTGACCTAAAACTGACATGAGGGCAAGGAAAAACTCAAAAACCTCAATATGAGGAAAAAAGAAATCTTGAGGTCATCCCCCTTCCAGAATGACCAGGCTGCAATGGATGTTGCAATATATCGTCAACATGAACTATTGGTCATTCATAAGGTAAAGAATTTAAGTGTCATGATCAGTGTTCCCTCTAAGCACATTCTCAGCGCACAAGAAAATCTAGCCGACGCACAAAAATCAGGGCTCAAAATTACTAATTAAGAAGCGACTTAAGTCAAAGTGACAGTGCACGATGGTAAAAATACACGGGTTCCCCTGACGCTGTGTCTTAAATGCGGTATTTTGAAGTCGAGTCGAAGTAGAACAAAGTTGAGTAAAGTTAGTAGAGTTTGTCGAGAACCGGCTTCTTCGGCTCGGCTCACTAAAAGGAACCGGCTCTTTCGGGTCCTAAACGGCTCTTCAGGTTGTTGTTGCTTCTTTCATCCCATCCATCCATCCATCCATTATCTGTACCGCTTATCCTCAGTAGGGTTGCGTGGGTGCTGGAGCCCATCCCAGCCATCTCCGGGCAGTGGGCAGGGGACACCCGGAACTGGTCGCCAGCCAATCGCAGGGCACACGGGGACAGACAACTCACTCGCTCATTCACACCTAGGGACAATTTGGACCGGCCAATTAACCTGACATGCATGTTTTTGGAATGTGGGAGGAAACCGGAGCGCCCGGAGGAAACCCACGCAAGCACGGGGAGAAACATACAAACTCCGCACAGGAAGGTTGGTAGCTGGATTTGAACCCATGACCTCAGAACTGTGCCACACACGTGCTAACCACTGCCCCGCCGTGCTGCCTTCTTTCATCCCAACATGACCAAATATGATGTAAAATGATACACAAAATGACTTAAAAGGAAGGGGGGGAATAGAACAAAAAAGAAAAAAATACCAACATGAAAAAGGAGTGAAACGCTGAGGAAAAAATGAAACAAAAGGAAGAGAAAAAAAGAAGGAAAAATTCCGAAAAAAAGCCAGAAAAAAAGAAAAGAAAGAAACGTAGGAAAAAAGTAAATAGAGAATAAAAAGAAAAAAGGAACAGCTCGGAAAAAATAAAGACAATGAGATTTTTTTTAAAGGAATTTAAAAAAAAGTAGAAAAAACAAGGAAAAAGAGGAAAATCTTGTGAAAGAATTGTAAGAACAAACGACATTTGTAGGCCGTAAAAAAATAAATTTGCATTGAAACTCAGCAAAATGTAACTTGATGTCAAGTTTTGAACATGTTTGATAATGAATTACCTTGCCACACCTGGGATTACGGTTGCTCACTGTTGTTTCAAGCGTTGCTCATTGACTTTGTGTGAACGCTCAGACCCGTAAGGAAAATGACAGGGAACATTGCTCATGATTACTGATTCCGGGCACCTGCAGCTGTCCCCTGATTGGCTGTTGGACTCTTTTTAAACTTTACATTTTCATCATAGATGCATGTCTGATGTGAAAGAGATAAACTAAAAAGAAAAATCCAGAAATCACAATGCATGATTTTTTAAGGATTTGTTTGTGTGATACAGCTGCAAATAAGTATTTGAACACTCAATCAATGAGCGGTTTGAAATTTTCATCGTAGGTGCATGTCCATTGTGAGAGATAAACTAAAAAGAAAAACCCAGAAATCACAATTCATTATTTTTTAACCATTTATTTGTGTGATACAGCTGCAAATAATTATTTGAACACCCTCAATTTAGCTATTTCTCCCACTTAGAAATCAATGAGCGGTTTGACATTTTCATCATAGGTGCATGTCTGCTGTGAAAGAGATAAACTAAAAAGAAAAATCCAGAAATCACAATTCATTATTTTTTAACCATTTATTTGTGTGATACAGCTGCAAATAATTATTTGAACACCCTCAATTTAGCTATTTCTCCCACTTAGAAATCAATGAGTGGTTTGAAATGTTCATCGTAGGTGCATGTCTAGTATGAGAGAGATAAACTAAAAAGAAAAACCCAGAAATCACAATGCCTGTTTTCTTTTAACAATTTATTTGTGTGATGCAGCTGCAAATAAGTATTTGAACACCCTCAATTTTGCTTACGTCATGATTTGAAATCATACATGGCACGAAAGGTTCCCCTGCTTCAACCAACTCATGTCAAGGCCCGTCTTAAGTTTGCATATGACCATTTGGATAATACAGAGGAGTCATGGGAGGAAGTTTTGTGGTCAGATGAGACCAAAATGGTCAGAATTCCACTAAGCGTGTTTGGAGGACGAAGAATGACGAGTACAATCCGAAGAACACCATCCCTACTGTGAAGCATGGGGGTGGTAGCATCATGCTTTAGGGGTGTTTTTCTGCACATGGGACAGGACGAGTGCACTGCATTAAAGAGAGGATGACTCAGGCCTTGTATTGTGAGATTTCTAGGAACAACCTCCTTCCTTCAGTCAGAGAATTGAAAACGGGTCGTACTGGGTCTTACGAAACGAAGCACACAGCCAGGAAAACAAAAAAGTCGCGACTTATAGTCAGAATAGTATGATACATCGGACAAAATTAAGTAACTTAATCCTATTAGCAGTTAATGAGTTTGTGTGGAGATGTTTAATCTCTTGTTTTATTTTTACTTGAAATATTAGGGAGGGAATTACTGGAAAATACGTAATCGGATACAAAATTTGACCCATTCCTCTGTGCTCTTGCCAAGCCAACTACAATGACAACTTCCAACTACAAGTTCTTTCACTTCGAAATGGCGGATCCTGCATTTTCGATTGCTTCGGATTCACCCACTTCGACTTCCATTGCCCATTGCTTTTTTATTAGGGCCCGGGTATTTTACCAGCAACAGGAATGAATTATGTCAGCTAGGAAACGAAAACTGGAGAGAATAATAAACGGGACCGAAATAGACGGAAATGAAACTGGAAACCGATATTAAACAGGACAAAAATAAACAGGACAGGAAATGACATCAGGAAACAGGACTGACTCAAAACCCACGTCTTGACAGGATTGATAATGAAACAGAATATCGAAATAAAACAGGACAAACTAGACGGGAACGAAAACTGGAGGAGTAATACACGGGACAAAAATAGAAAATGTGCATGGCTAAGCTCAGCGCGGAATAACACCAAAATAGACGCTGCAGTCCGATACCAATTGCCCGAGTAGTTATCGGACAGATGGGGTCGATACCGGACAGGACGGGACAGACAGGATGGATAATGAAACAGGATATCGACATAAAACAGGACAAACTAGACGGGAACGAAAACTGGAGGAGTAATACACGGGACAAAAATAGAAAATGTGCATGGCTAAGCTCAGCGCGGAATAACACCAAAATAGACGCTGCAGTCCGATACCAATTGCCCGAGTAGTTATCGGACAGATGGGGTCGATACCGGACAGGACGGGACAGACAGGATGGATAATGAAACAGGATATCGACATAAAACAGGACAAACTAGACGGGAACGAAAACTGGAGGAGTAATACACGGGACAAAAATAGAAAATGTGCATGGCTAAGCTCAGCGCGGAATAACACCAAAATAGACGCTGCAGTCCGATACCAATTGCCCGAGTAGTTATCGGACAGATGGGGTCGATACCGGACAGGACGGGACAGACAGGATGGATAATGAAACAGGATATCGACATAAAACAGGACAAACTAGACGGGAACGAAAACTGGAGGAGTAATACACGGGACAAAAATAGAAAATGTGCATGGCTAAGCTCAGCGCGGAATAACACCAAAATAGACGCTGCAGTCCGATACCAATTGCCCGAGTAGTTATCGGACAGATGGGGTCGATACCGGACAGGACGGGACAGACAGGATGGATAATGAAACAGGATATCGACATAAAACAGGACAAACTAGACGGGAACGAAAACTGGAGAGAATAATAAACGGGACAAAAATAGAAAACGTGCATGGCTAAGCTAACCGCGGAATAACAATGACACCCAAATAGACGCTGCAGTCCGATACCAATTGCCCGAGTAGTTATCGGACAGATAGGGTTGATACCGGACAGGACGGGACAGACAGGATTGATAATGAAACAGGATATCGAAATAAAACAGTACAAACTAGACGGGACCGAAAACTGGAGAGAATAATAAACAGGACATAAATGTACGGAAATGAAACTGGAAACCGATATTAAACAGGACAAAAATAAACAGGACAGGAAATGCCAACAGGAAACAGGACCGAGTCAAAACCGACGTCTTGCGGGGCAGAGGTTTATTGACGGGTATTTTATGAACAAAAGGAACGAATTATGTCGGCTCAGGGCAGGGTGTTGTTTTAGGACCCGTGCGGGTTCTCCATCGGGCTAGTCATTTTGGTCTACACCTCGTTCCGCAGTCCGTAAAGCGAGAAACCTCAGAGAATGTGCATGGCTAAGCTAAGCGCGGAATAACAATGACACCGAAATAGACGCTGCATGGGTAGTTTTCGGACGGATGGGGTCGATACGGGACAGGACGGGACAGACAGGATTGATAATGAAACAGGATATCGACATAAAACAGGACAAACTAGACGGGAACGAAAACTGGAGAGAATAATAAACAGGACAAAAATAGACGGAAATGAACCTGGAAACTGATATTAAACAGGACAAAAATAAACGGGAACAATACCGGACAGGAAATGCCAACAGGAAACAGGGTCGAGTCAAAAACCACGTCTTGCGGGGCAGAGGTTCGTTGACGGGTATTTTAAAGGCAAAAGGAATCGATTGTGTCGGCCCGAAGCAGTGTGTTGTTTTAGGACCCGTGCGGGTTCTCCATCGGGCTAGTCCGATACCAATTGCGGTGTAGTCATCGGACAGATGGGGTCGATACTGGACAGGACGGGACAGAGAAGATTGATAATGAAACAGGATATCGAAATAAAACAGGACAAACTAAACGGGAACGAAAACTGGAGAGAATAATAAACAGGACAAAAATAGAAAACGTGCATGGCTAAGCTAAGCGCGGAATAACAATGACACCCCAATAGACGCTGCAGTCTGATACCGATTGCCAGAGTAGTTATCGGACAGATGGGGTCGATACCGGACAGGACGGGACAGACAGGATTGATAATGAAACAGGATATCGAAATTAAACAGGACAAACTAGACGGGAACGAAAACTGGAGAGAATAATAAATGGGACAAAAATAGACAGAAATGAAACTGGAAACTGATATTAAACAGGACAAAAATAAACGGGAACAATACCGGACAGGAAATGGCAACAGGAAACAGGACCGAGTCAAAACCAATTGCCCGAGTAGTTATGGGACAGATGGGGTCGATACCGGACAGGATATTGCAATAAAACAGGACAAACTAGACTGGAACAAAACTGGAAACCGATATTAAACAACCCGAGAGACAGGAGTGATATCCAAACAGGATATCAAAATTAAACAGGACAAACTAGACGGGAACGAAACTGAAAACCGATACCAAACAACGGGACAGACCGGATTGATAATGAAACAGGATATTGCAATAAAACAGGACAAACTAGACTGGAACAAAACTGGAAACCGATATTAAATAACCCGAGAGACAGGAGTGATATCTAAACAGGATATCAAAATTAAACAGGACAAACTAGACGGGAACAAAACTGAAAACCGATACCAAACAACGGGACAGACAGGATTGATAATGAAACAGGATATCGAAATAAAACAAGACAAACGAGACGGGAACGAAAACTGGCGGGAATAATAAACTGGACAAAAAGAGACGGAAATAAAACTGGAAACTGATATTAAACAGGACAAAAATAAACAGGAACAATACCGGACAGGAAATGCCAACAGAAAACAGGACTGAGTCAAAACCCATGTCTTGACAGGATTGATAATTAAACAGGATATCGACATAAAACAGGACAAACTAGACGGGAACGAAAACTGGAGGGAATAATACACAGAACAAAAATAAAAAATGTGCATGGCTAAGCTAAACGCGGAATAACAACGACACCGAAATAGACGCCGCAGTCCGAGAGTGAGAAAAGCGATTGAAAAACATAGAAAGGACAGGAACGTAAACGGAATCAAACGGCAGTGGGAAAGAAATATGAGAGGCATTGGATAATTCCCGCGGCGGGACACTTAACATAGAGAAACCCTTTCTCTCTCTGACTTTCAAGCACACGGAGCCATTAACACACACATAAACACCGAGGCGTTTGACCACCCAGCCAGAAACCCCCCGCCCACCTCTCACCTTGCTCGGGGGCGCTAGAGCTGAGAAAAACTACACCATTCACTTCCTACCACTCCCTCCCCTTCCCCTGTTCCTCTGCTCTGCGGGCTCTGTGCTCCCATTCATGTTGTAACAACTCATAAAGGAAAGAGACTTTGACCCAACCTCGGGAGAAGGCGCCCCCTCCCCGTTCCCGATCGGACGGTGGGCGGAGGCCGGGCAGGGGAATTCGGAGAGAACCTCCTGCAGGTGACGCTTGTCTGCAGAGTCTGTGAACAAAGGTCCACTGTAGATGACGAATTCAATTTATAAAAAAATTATGTCTCTGTCAGTTTTGCACATGGAGAAACGGATATTTTGGCCCATTTCTCCTTGCAAAACAGCTCGAGCTCAGTGAAGTTGGATGGAAAGAGTTTGTGAACAGCGGTTTTCAGTTCTTTCCACAGATTCTCAATTGGATTGAGGTCTGGACTTTGACTCAGCCATTCTAACACCTTTTGCTTTATGGTGTCATGAACCAGGACGGTCTCCCGGATCCAATAGCGTTTGTTTAAAATTATTTTTTATTGGAAAGAGTTGTCGGAGCTGGCTTGTGACGCCGGCGCTTGTCGGTCATCAACCTCTTTGGGCGGAATGGCAGCTCCGTGACAGGTACGTGGATGGTACAGCTTAGCAGGTAAGTCGATGGCCAGGGCGGGAGAGCAGGTCAAAAAACGTGGGACGGAAACAGGTCAAAAACGGAAGGCAGGCATGAATCAGGCAAGAAGAGTCGTAGGTACTTTGTAGTCTAGAGAAACACACAGGGATACAAAAAGTATGGTCTGATGTCCATCTCTGAAAGCAGACCGCTTAAGAGGAGAACGTCAGCCAATCAGGAAGGGCGCTCCAGCGCGCCAAAGGATTGCCCCAGGTGACTTTACTCAGGCAATCACGACATATGGTTTGGATCATTGTCTTGTCGGAAGACAAATCTCCGTCCCAGTTTCAGGTCTTTTGCGGACTCCATCAGGTTTTCTTCCAGAATTGTCCTGTTTTGGGCTCCATCAATTTTAACCATCTTCCCTGTCCCCGTTGAAGAAAAGCAGGCCCAAACCATGATGCTACCACCACCATGTTTGACGGTGGGGATGGTGTGTTGAGGGTGATGAGCTGTGCTGCTTTTACGCCAAACGTAACGTCTCGCATTGTTGCCAAAAAGTTCGATTTTGGTCTCATCTGACCACAACACCTTCTTCCACATGTTTGGTGTGTCTCCGAGGTGACTTGTGGCAAACTTTAAAAGACACTTTTTATAGATATCTTTAAAAAATGGCTTCCTTCTCGCCACTCTTCCATAAAGGCCAGATTTGTACAGTATACGACAGATTGTTGTCCTATGGACAGATTTTCCCACCTCAGCTGTAGACCTCTGCAATTCATCCAGAGTGATCATGGGCCTCTTGGCTGCATCTCTGATTACTTTTCTCCTGTTTGGGCTGAAAGATTAGGGGAACGGCTCCATCTTGGTAGATTTGCAGTGGTCCGATACTCCTTCCAGTTCAATATTAATGTTTGCACAATGCTCCTTGGGATGTTTAAAGCTTGGGGAATATTTTTGAATCCAAATCCAGCTTTAAACTTCTCCACAACAGTATCCCGGACCTGCCTGGTGTGTTCCTCGTTCCATCTTGGATCTCATGATGCTATATGCGCTTTAAACAGACCTCTGAGACGATCACAGTGCTGGTGCATTAATACAAAGACTTGATTACACATAGGTGAATTCTATTTATCATCGTTAGTCATTTAGATCAACATTGAATCATTCATAATAATATAATAATTCTTTTTTTTTATTTGTTAAAAAAGTTTAAAATGTCCAATATCGTGTGTTCCACTTCATGATTGTTTCTTCAACTTCAAAAATTCTCTTATCATGGGACGCAAGACGGGTGTGACCACGGCTATATCGCCGGCAGATAAAGATCATTCTGGACTACAAAGTCTGCCTCGACTTCTAGTGCTTATCTTTTGAGTTGAAAATATTTTGCTGTATAAGTATTTTATTTGATTGATTGATGAATGAAAACTTTATTTCGAACATTAAACTAAAAATGAACGAAAACAATAACTCAACAACAAAATAATGTTACATAATATATTCGAAAAGGGGTAATAAGAAGCAAATGCTTATACAGTGGAACCTCGGTTCTCGACCATAATCTGTTCCAGAACCCCGTTGGAAAACCGATTTGTTCGATCACCGATATAATTTTTCCCATTAAAAGTAATGTAAAATGGTTTGAATCCGTTCCAACACCCTGAATGTTTATCTTGAATATTTAACGTAAAGCTAGCCCAGGCTAATCGTACGTTCGCGTTAGCGTCATCTTCGAACATGAACGTGTAAAAATAAAAAAAATCAGGTCGTTTACACGTCATTTAGCACCCGGGTCTCCACAAAAAGTGGTGAGCGGTTAAAGGATAAAGAAAAGAATTATGAATAGGATTTCTTACCGGTCGGCAGAAGCCATGCTGTATTCCTGAAAGAAGGGAAACTCGCACACCTTCTTCATATTTTGCTATTATTTCTTTCTTAAATGCAATAGTTGTACGCACTACTCCTCTTTCTTCACCTGTAGCAACTCTGCTGCTTGCACCGACCTTCTTCCGAGGCATCATTAGGGGTTAAAACACTCCCTTCACCGCTTTTGAAAAACGAAAACAGAAAAGGAGTGTGCGTTGCCGTGACAACAGTTCTTCACGAGGGGTGGGGGCAATCTACACTCGTACGCCGCTCAGCGTCGCCCCTAGCGTACCGGCGTTCGAACTCCGATTTTTTGAACGAAAAGCGAAGCAAGAATTTCTCGAAATTTTTGGTCGAGAACCGATTTGTTCGAACTGAGAGGCGTTCGAAAACCGAGGTTCCACTGTATTCCCTACCCCTTCATCTTCCCTATTAAATGCACCAATGATAATAACAACAATAGTAATGATATTAATAATAACGATCTAATGATCTAACAATAGCAACAATAACACAGAGTTAACCATAATTCTAGACGCAGTATTCCCAATCTCTCGTATCTCTCATACCCCATTTTCTTCATCTCTGTATTCCGCCAGTCATGTTTTTTTGTATTTAAATTTGAACACGTGAATAGTCGGACATTGTTTGATCTCGTCTTGTAAATTGTTCCAAATTTGACTCCACACACAGACATACACATACTTTTCCTGGTGGTTCTCACCTTAGGGATTATGAATTTACGACAGCCCCTTAAGTTAGAATTTCCTTCTTTCCGAATGAATCACTATCAAATGACTATCAAAGCGGCGCTGCCACGAGCGGCTGCCTTTTCCAGCAGCTGCCCTATTGTTTTATTGTCTGCTCTTATCTTCGGTGTTTTTTCTTCCCGTTTTGACAACTACTCTATGGATTACTTCTATCCTATGGTGATGGGTTTTAGCGCACAAAAATGCGTGTATTCGAGGAATCAACTCCTTGCCCTGAAGAATTCTCGTGCCGGCGTGATGAAGGGGCCTATCGTGGAAGAAGAGCCGGAGCTAGCTAAGCGGCTAGCGGCGTTATAAGTCTTCGGTACCATCCGTAATCATGGTAAATGCGAACTCACGACCAAATAAGATCATCGAGTGCTGGTGGAAAACATCGAAGCGCACAGGGAGCGCAGTTGCTGTGTTTTGCGGAAACGTGGCTCACGTTTAGCATTCCGGACACTAACGTGTGGCCACCCGGAGCTATCCGGCTTCAACGCCGCTATACAGAGACACGAAAGCCGGGGGGAATAGGAGAGGAGGCTGACTTGCTAACACGAGGTGGTGTATCCCTGGACACAAAGAAAAAGATTTCCATCTGCCGCAGGGATGTCGAACTTTTGGACTAGCGTGACGTCATCCGCTCCGCTACAAGCACCCCTAGGGTATCATGTTCATCTGTTAATAAACAACGGGGTAGACTGCTGGAAGTGTGAATTTCCCTACGGGGATGAATAAAGTATCTATCTATCTATCTATCTATCTATCTATCTATCTATCTATCTATCTATCTATCATTTGTGGATGTTTTCTGGCACTTTGTTTTTGTTGACCATAAATAGCAGTTGTGCAGTGAAAAGAAGCACAAGAAGTATCTTCCCAAACAATTTCCCCTGATCTGAAATCTGTATGAGGGCAAGGAAAAACTCAAAAATGAGGGAAAATGAAGAAACTTTGAGGCACATGAGGTAATCCCTGGGTAAAATGACATCAACAGACACTATACCATAACCATCAACACTAAATATAGGGCCCTGCGATTGGCTGGCAACCAGTTCAGGGTGTCCCCTGCCCACTGCCCGATGATTGCTGGGATTGGCTTTAGCACCCCCGCGACCCTACTGAGGATAAGCGGTGCAGCTAATGAGATGAGATGAGATGAGACTAAATATAGGTATTAACAAAGGTCCAGATGATCGCTTCCTGCCCCAAAATTCTGCCCGATGCAGCAGGTTCTAGAATCTAGATGATAGCATGGATCAGGTCCAAGTGCACCGTGCAACATCCAGGCTTCTCCCACGAGGACATGAAAACAAGAGTATGAGTGAGATCAGCATCACTCGTAAACTCTAGAATACAAGTGTGTCTTAGGCCCGGATTTAAACACTTCCACTGTGGTTCCAGACCGGAACTCGGAAGAAGAGAACACTGGGGCCCGAATAGGGAACGTTTTTGAATCTACTGATTTCTTCTTGGCTCTTGGGATCACAAGTAGCATTTTCAGAGCAAAGGCTTCGGACCAGAACATAGGGGGAAATAAATCTGAAAGAGATGAGGGAGCAATTCCATGAATGATTTTGTATACTACCAACAGAACCCTCAAATCACATCTTAAGCTTGTCATGATTGCTAACCCTGGTCACCTGGAGCAATCATGTGGGCGCCTTCTGATTGGCTGACGCTTCGTTCTTTAGCGCGCTGCGCCCAGACCTCTTTGTCAGAGTATTACTTTTGTAACTGACTCTCCTGTTTTCCCATTTGATTAAGAACTCTGCTTACCTGTTTCTGCCTGCCTCCGACCCGACCTATTTCCGTCCAACGCTACGATCTCCTCTCCAGCCCCGGTAAACTCGACCTGCTTGACTTCCGCACTCCGATTGGCTACTCGATCCGAAGCTGTCTTTCCGGCTCCGCTGCTGACGTCTGACAGTCATCACGTCTCCCGCAAGCCCTGAACGCTTCCCTAATAAATAACTGAAACGAATGCTCTGGGGTTTCCTGGTCTGTTCTGGTCTCCTGACAAAGCTAACAGTAAGCCAATGCAGGTTGGCTAAAATCGGGGTCATGTGATCAAACTTTCTTGTCCTAGCCAAAAGCTTCGCTGCAGTATTTTGCACCAGCTGCAAACTTTTGATTCTAGACATCGGTGTACCAGAGAGTAATGCATGACATTACGGTAACAATTCAACCCCAGACTCAGATCTCTATCTATGTATCTGTAGTAAATTCCAAATCCCAAAGGTGAGAACCACCAGGAAAAGTATGTGTGTGTCTGTGTGCGGAGTCAAACTTTGGAACAATTTACGAGACGAGATCAAACAATGTCCAACTATTCACATGTTCAAATTTAAATACAAAAAAAACATTCCTGGCGGAATACAGAGTTGAAGAAAATGGGGTATGAGTGATACGAGAGATTTTGAATACTGCGTTTAAAACTATGGTTAACTTTGTTGTTATTGTTGCTATTGTTATAGCATAACTGTTATTATTAATATTATGACTATTGTTGTTACAGCAACTATTGTTGCTGGTGAACTGCTCCTCTTGCACTCTTTGCACTACTGTATAATACTATACATAGCTATAATTATTTAGTACATTATTAGTACTTCAATACTCCAACTCAATACAACTTTTTATTTATTTAGTTATTTTATCATAACTGTTATTATTAATATAAATACTATTGTTGTTATTATCATTGGTGTATTTAATAGGGAAGATGAAGGGGTAGGGAATATCAGCATTGGCTTCTTACTACCCCTTTTCGATCATATTATGTAACCAGGGTTAGGTAGGGTTACTTTAACTTGATTACTTTCAATTACTTTTGGATTACTCCAATGCCAAATATGCTCATAAAAGACAAAAGAAACTAAATATGAATAAAATGACTCAATTTTGTGCAGGCTTGGGGAGTAACGGAACAAATGGAACGGCAAAAATGATGTTTTCATTTTGTTTCTGTCGCATTTGATGTTCATTTTGCCGGAGATCAAAGAGATCAAAGCCAGTAGAGAAAGCTTAACACGTGTTGTGAGTCATCATTTTATTCATATTTAGTTTCTTTTGTCTGTCACGGGACCGGACCAGATCGGAGGCAGGAGGCAGGAAGGGTGAACTCATTCGCGTTAACGATCAGTTACTTTTATTAAGGAAATAAAATTCGTCCAACACTCGGGGACAAAAACAAAAACAGGCTTACAGGCAAACAGGAACTCAGACTAGGAATACTCACAAAACAGGCTTTTACTCAGAACGGTCAAGTACAGGTTTGCTCAAGTCAAACAGAACAGAATAATGCAAGGTAATGCAATGAACCCGCCACCGGCAATCCCCAAAACCCGCCCTTGAGAAGCACACACGCAAATTAGAAAATCTGCTACGGCCGGTGCCAAGGGGGCGGGACCAGCCGGTCGCCACGGCGACCATGCTGGACATGACATTGTCTTTTCTTAGCATATTTGGTATTGGAGTCATCCAAAAGTCATTGAAAGTAATCCAGTTAAAGTAACCCCACCCAACCCTGTATGTAACATTATTTTGTTGTCGAGTTATTGTTTTTGTCCTGTTTTTATTCTAATGTTCGAATAAAGTTTTCATTCGAGGGATATAGAAAATAACGAGCAGCTAATTACTGATAATGCAGTTGATTTAAAGCAAATAAACAAGCCGTTGAGACAATCAGTCAGAGGCTGGCAGGCAGACAGTCGGGTCACTCGCACAAAAGAGACAGTGATAAACATGAAGGCGCTCATTTAGAACCACATGTGGGAGCAGTAGCCCAAAAACTAAACGGAGGTGAGAGGTCACACAAGATTTGGGTTTCCGGCTTCTACGCCCCAAGACCTCGACCGCGTCTTCTTTTTATACACACGGTCCTTCCGGCTTGGGAATCATCTGTTCTCCATCCACACACCTGCTCTCTTAGACTTTGTTCCCATGCATCACCAAATACCGTACTTTCCACACTATCGGAAGAAGGAGCACCCCTGAAAAATTGATAGATAGATAGATAGATAGATAGATTGATTGATAGATAGAGAGAGAAAAAGAGAGATAGATAGATAGATAGATAGATAGATAGATAGATAGATAGATGGATAGAAATAGAGAGAGAGAAAGAGATATAGATGTCTAGATAGATGTCTAGATAGATAGCCAACAGGTATCAGTCAGGAAACGGGGCAAAACAGGTTGATGGCTGGGAAAGAGGAGCAAAAGCAGAAACGTGTCCAGAAAAAGGTTGGCAACGGGTATCAGGCAGGAAACAGGGCAAAACGGGTCGATGGCCGGGACGGAGGAGCAAAAGCAGTAACAAGTCCAGAAAACAGGTCGGCAACAGGTATCAGGCAGGAAACAGGGGAAACCAGGTCGATGGCCGGGACGGAGGAGCAAAAGCAGTAACGAGTCCAGAAAACAGGTCGGCAACAGGTATCAGGCAGGAAACAGGGGAAACCAGGTCGATGGCCGGGACGGAGGAGCAAAAGCAGTAACGAGTCCAGAAAACAGGTCGGCAACAGGTATCAGGCAGGAAACAGGGGAAACCAGGTCGATGGCCGGGACGGAGGAGCAAAAGCAGTAACGAGTCCAGAAAACAGGTCGGCAACAGCTATCAAGCAGGAAACAGGGCAAAACAGGTTGATGGCCGGGACGGAGGAGCAAAAGCAGTAACAAGTCCAGAAAACAGGTCGGCAACAGGTATCAGGCAGGAAACAGGGGAAACCAGGTCGATGGCCGGGACGGAGGAGCAAAAGCAGTAACGAGTCCAGAAAACAGGTCGGCAACAGCTATCAAGCAGGAAACAGGGCAAAACAGGTTGATGGCCGGGACGGAGGAGCAAAAGCAGTAACGAGTCCAGAAAAAAGGTCGGCAACAGGTATCAGGCAGGAAACAGGGCAAAACGGGTCAATGGCCGGGACGGAGGAGCAAAAGCAGTAACGAGTCCAGAAAACAGGTCGGCAACAGCTATCAAGCAGGAAACAGGGCAAAACAGGTTGATGGCCGGGACGGAGGAGCAAAAGCAGTAACAAGTCCAGAAAACAGGTCGGCAACAGGTATCAGGCAGGAAACAGGGGAAACCAGGTCGATGGCCGGGACGGAGGAGCAAAAGCAGTAACGAGTCCAGAAAACAGGTCGGCAACAGCTATCAAGCAGGAAACAGGGCAAAACAGGTTGATGGCCGGGACGGAGGAGCAAAAGCAGTAACGAGTCCAGAAAAAAGGTCGGCAACAGGTATCAGGCAGGAAACAGGGCAAAACGGGTCAATGGCCGGGACGGAGGAGCAAAAGCAGTAACGAGTCCAGAAAACAGGTCGGCAACAGCTATCAAGCAGGAAACAGGGCAAAACAGGTTGATGGCCGGGACGGAGGAGCAAAAGCAGTAACGAGTCCAGAAAACAGGTCGGCAACAGCTATCAAGCAGGAAACAGGGCAAAACAGGTTGATGGCCGGGACGGAGGAGCAAAAGCAGTAACAAGTCCAGAAAACAGGTCGGCAACAGGTATCAGGCAGGAAACAGGGGAAACCAGGTCGATGGCCGGGACGGAGGAGCAAAAGCAGTAACGAGTCCAGAAAACAGGTCGGCAACAGCTATCAAGCAGGAAACAGGGCAAAACAGGTTGATGGCCGGGACGGAGGAGCAAAAGCAGTAACGAGTCCAGAAAAAAGGTCGGCAACAGGTATCAGGCAGGAAACAGGGCAAAACGGGTCAATGGCCGGGACGGAGGAGCAAAAGCAGTAACGAGTCCAGAAAACAGGTCGGCAACAGCTATCAAGCAGGAAACAGGGCAAAACAGGTTGATGGCCGGGACGGAGGAGCAAAAGCAGTAACGAGTCCAGAAAATAGGTCGGCAACAGGTATCAGGCAGGAAACAGGGGAAACCAGGTCGATGGCCGGGACGGAGGTGCAAAAGCAGTAACAAGTCCAGAAAAAAGGTCGGCAACAGGTATCAGGCAGGAAACAGGGGAAACCAGGTCGATGGCCGGGACGGAGGAGCAAAAGCAGTAACGAGTCCAGAAAACAGGTCGGCAACAGCTATCAAGCAGGAAACAGGGCAAAACAGGTTGATGGCCGGGACGGAGGAGCAAAAGCAGTAACAAGTCCAGAAAACAGGTCGGCAACAGGTATCAGGCAGGAAACAGGGGAAACCAGGTCGATGGCCGGGACGGAGGAGCAAAAGCAGTAACGAGTCCAGAAAACAGGTCGGCAACAGCTATCAAGCAGGAAACAGGGCAAAACAGGTTGATGGCCGGGACGGAGGAGCAAAAGCAGTAACGAGTCCAGAAAAAAGGTCGGCAACAGGTATCAGGCAGGAAACAGGGCAAAACGGGTCAATGGCCGGGACGGAGGAGCAAAAGCAGTAACGAGTCCAGAAAACAGGTCGGCAACAGCTATCAAGCAGGAAACAGGGCAAAACAGGTTGATGGCCGGGACGGAGGAGCAAAAGCAGTAACAAGTCCAGAAAACAGGTCGGCAACAGGTATCAGGCAGGAAACAGGGGAAACCAGGTCGATGGCCGGGACGGAGGAGCAAAAGCAGTAACGAGTCCAGAAAACAGGTCGGCAACAGCTATCAAGCAGGAAACAGGGCAAAACAGGTTGATGGCCGGGACGGAGGAGCAAAAGCAGTAACGAGTCCAGAAAAAAGGTCGGCAACAGGTATCAGGCAGGAAACAGGGCAAAACGGGTCAATGGCCGGGACGGAGGAGCAAAAGCAGTAACAAGTCCAGAAAACAGGTCGGCAACAGGTATCAGGCAGGAAACAGGGGAAACCAGGTCGATGGCCGGGACGGAGGAGCAAAAGCAGTAACGAGTCCAGAAAACAGGTCGGCAACAGCTATCAAGCAGGAAACAGGGCAAAACAGGTTGATGGCCGGGACGGAGGAGCAAAAGCAGTAACGAGTCCAGAAAAAAGGTCGGCAACAGGTATCAGGCAGGAAACAGGGCAAAACGGGTCAATGGCCGGGACGGAGGAGCAAAAGCAGTAACGAGTCCAGAAAACAGGTCGGCAACAGCTATCAAGCAGGAAACAGGGCAAAACAGGTTGATGGCCGGGACGGAGGAGCAAAAGCAGTAACGAGTCCAGAAAATAGGTCGGCAACAGGTATCAGGCAGGAAACAGGGGAAACCAGGTCGATGGCCGGGACGGAGGTGCAAAAGCAGTAACAAGTCCAGAAAAAAGGTCGGCAACAGGTATCAGGCAGGAAACAGGGGAAACCAGGTCGATGGCCGGGACGGAGGAGCAAAAGCAGTAACGAGTCCAGAAAACAGGTCGGCAACAGCTATCAAGCAGGAAACAGGGCAAAACAGGTTGATGGCGGGGACAGAGGAGCAAAAGCAGTAACGAGTCCAGAAAAAGGTCAGCAGGATAATGTCAGAGAGTACGAAAGATTGCCTAGCTGAGAGCATAGGTTCGCGGACGGTCTGACGGGCTCCTTTCGGAAGACAGGAGCTTAAAAAGAGTCCAAGTGGACGGCACATCTGCCGATTCCATCGAAATGCCTGTCCACTCGGCGTGACGTGTTTTCGCTGCTAACGCTAGCCCGGCTTGCAGCACAAGCAGGATCCAGTTTCAGTTCAAGTTCGGTGGGGGGGCCGTCTCCAGTTTTGACGATTTCGTCAGGTGCGAGCGTGCAT
Source organism: Urocampus carinirostris (assembly GCF_059441175.1). Classification (NCBI taxonomy): domain Eukaryota; kingdom Metazoa; phylum Chordata; class Actinopteri; order Syngnathiformes; family Syngnathidae; genus Urocampus; species Urocampus carinirostris. The sequence goes on along the minus strand of NC_142360.1, from coordinate 39,760,463 downwards.
TTTCCAATTTGGAGGGAAATAAATTAAGTGATTTTTTTTCAGTTTTTATGAGGCTCCTGTCCTCCGCTGTCTCTCGGTTTCAGCCTCCCTCCCGCTGGGCACTGTCAGCCCAACTGATGTGTTTATAAAGAGCGTGACAGCGGGAGCCGGACAACCAAAACACATGCGTATCAAGGCCAGGGGTCACCAAAACCACCGTATGACACAAAGGCGCAGATGTAGTAAAAGGGCCGAGTGACATACGGCGGAAAAGTTTTCGGTGCTTGCCGTCTAAAGACGACAGGACGCGGCTATTATTGTAACGACTCTTCTCTTAAACTTGAAAGGAACATAATTGGAAGGTAAAGTAACTTTAATTGCTTCTATATGTATATTTGGGTATCTGGTGTACCGGCCCATTTCTAAATTCTTTGTTTTTGGAGCTTCCGTTGTAAGAAAATGTGTCAGAACCAGAACAGAGACAGGACCCAATCGCGTGACTTTCTCACACAAGCTTTTTATCAGGAAACGGACCGGGAAGCAGGAAGTTGGAACTCCTATGCGTAGACGATCTGTCTCTTTAATTAGGAAAGAAAAGTTGTCTAACACACAAACGGACAAAAAACAAAACAAAACAGGTTCAAAGGCAATCGAAATGACAAACTAGGGATTACTCAGATCAAACGGGCATGAACAGGGTTCCAACGAGGGTTAAACAATAATCTGGCGGCGGGCAGTTCCAAAAGGCGCGCTTAAGTCCTCCAAGAGCAATCAGTCCAATGCGTCTCAGCCGGTGTCAAGGGGCGGGGCCAGCTGGGCGCCATGACAACCATGCAGGACATGACACTTTTGATTTCATGGGAAAGGGGGAGTCATGCACGTTAGGACGCCAGAGACCGACGAGATCGATGACGAATCAGGGTAACGAAAATAAACAGGAAAAACTAGACGGGAACCGAAACTGGAGAAACAAACCAACAGGACAAGAATAGACGGAAAACAAAACTGGAACCCGAAATTAAACAGTACAAAAATAAACGGGAACAATACCGGACTGCAGATATCACAGGAAAAGAGGACAGAACCCACGTCTTGTGGGGCAGAGGTTCGTTGGGTCCATTCCTTGGTCAGCCCGTTCTGTCACAAGCCAGAAACAGAGACAGGACCCAATAGTGTTTCGATAATCGTCGGACATGGGTGGCTGATGGCAGGAACGCCAAGAAAGATAGTTCATTAAACATTAGCTGTCTAGTGAGGATAGTTGTGGGTGGCAGGAAAGCTGGTCGGTAGCCAGGACAGTGGAGCAAGGGCGGTAATCGAGTACAAAAAAAAGAGTCGGCAAGAAGTATCAGGCAGGAAACAGGGCAAAACAGGTCGATGGCTGAGACAGAAGAGCAGGGCAGAAGCGGGTCCAGAAACAGGCAGGAAAAAACAGAGCAGGAGATTGTCGGAGGGTACGGTGCTGGCCTAGCAAAAGCATAGGTTCGCAGACGGTCTGAAGCTGGTAACAGGGAGCCGGGGTGTTTAAAAAGAGTCAGGGAGCCAATCAGCGACCAGGGCGGTCAGTAATCATGACAAAATGTCGTAAATTCTCAGCCTAGTTTGATGCGTCACAATTTATGGAAGTTTTTTGTTGTATTATTCTGGATTTTTGATTAAGTACAGCAAAGAGAATTTGAATTATTTAACATGTCATGAACCAGAAAAGGATCAGGACCCAAACGCTTGACGTTTCTCACACAACCCTTTTATCTTACGCGAAATGGGGAGTCATGCACGTTAGGCGTGGAAGGACAGGAACACTGACAAGATCGATACCAATTGTCCGAGCAGATATCGGACGGATGGGGTCGATACTGGACAGGATGGGACAGACAGGATTGATATTGAAACAGAATATCAGAATAAAACAGGACAAACTAGACCGGAACGAAAACTGGAGAGAATAATAAACAGGACAAAAATAGACGGGAACGAAACTGGAAACCGATATTAGACAGGACAAAATAAAGGGGAACAATACCCATCTATCTAGACATCTATCTAGACATCTCTCTCTCTCTCTCTATCTAGACATCTATCTCTCTTTCTCTCTCTCTATCTATCTATCTAGACATCTATCTCTCTTTTTCTCTCTCTATCTATCTATCTATCTATCTATCTATCTATCTATCTATCTATCTAGACATCTATCTATCTAGACATTTAGACATCTATCTATCTAGACATATATCCAGACATCTATCCATCTGTCTATCTATCTATCTATCAATTTTTCAGGGGTGCTCCTTCTTCCGATAGTGTGGAAAGTACGGCATTTGGTGATGCATGGACCTGTCCCGGCCATTGACCTGTTTTGCCCTGTTTCCTGCCTGATACCTGTTGCCGACCTGTTTTCTGGACCCGTTTCTGTTTTGCTCCCCCGTCCTGGCCATCGACCTGTTTTACCCTGTTTCCTGCCTGTTACCTGTTGCCGACCTCTTTTCAGGACCCGTTTCTGCTTTTGCTCCTCTGTCCCAGCCATCGACCTGTTTTGCCCCGTTTCCTGCCTGATACCTGTTGCCGACCTTTTTCTGGACCCGTTTCTGCTTTTGCTCCTCTTTCCCAGCCATCAACCTGTTTTGCCTCGTTTCCTGCCTGATACCTGTTGCCGACCTCTTTTCTGGACCCGTTTCTGTTTTTCTCATTCTTACTATTGTTATTACCAATGTTAGTACTAGGTCTGGCCACAAGAATATGGTCAGACAGCAAACTGGGCATTGGCAACGCAAAGGTTGAAGACAACTGTGTTATCGCAAGCCTTGTGTTGTGAGTATCGCATCCCAGGGTAGTAAAAGTATGCTGACACTGTTGTACAGCGAGATTTGACAAAAAATGTTTGTGCCAATCACACTTATAACTTCTCAAGTTGCTTTAGTTATTTGAAATAGTACAAAAAAAACTGTAATGATACCATCAGGATCTTTGTTTTCCAGTAAGTTATGCTAAACATTTAAGTGCGAGAAGGAATGGGCCAAAACACCGGAATTGCCACTTCACCCAAACAGGTGTTTTCATTTACTTTGATTAGCCCCCTCCGCCACGATCCCTCTCGTTCCCAGCACCCGCTGGGCTCACATCTCATTTGAATTTGTTTCGGGAGGAAAAATAATGAGCTGCAAATTGCCTTTATTTAGAGTTCACGCCAAATGTCAGGCGTAATTGGCTCCTGTGTCGTGATTTCCACATCCAGGTGACAGTTGATTTGTTTCAACTTTGACCCCTGTTCTTTCAGGAAATGCACAAATCACGTCTGAACCCAAGACGGGTCATTAAAAGCATTAACATGCTTTTGAAATACTCCAGTTTTGGGTGACCGACTTGACCAATGGAGACCGTTTCACACGTTGGCTGCTTGATTGGCAGCTGCTAGCTTCCTACGAAGGTAGCAGGATTTTAGTTTCCATGACAATTGACTAGGACGGAAAACTTCACAACATTAACATATCTCCCGGAGCACTGTATGAGCAATAATGTCCAAACTGAGGGAGCGTATGATCCCTATTGTCAAACATGGTGGTGGCAGCATCATGCTCTGGGCTTGCTTTTCCTCAGCAGGTACTGGGAAGATGGTTAGAGTTGATGGGAAGATGGATGTAGACATAAAGAGGCGATTCTGCAAAAACGTGGTTTGGAACATACTTAGGATTCATTAATGGTTAGGAAAAAATGTTTAAAAACACTGCAGATGGACTAAACAGATAGTTTTGATGACAATTGACTATGACGGAAAATTTCACAACATTTACATATCTCCCGGAGCACTGTATGAACAATAATGTCCAAACTGGGGGAGCATCATACCACTGCATACCCACCAAGACCCGGCCATCCCTCTAAACTTTCGCTCCAGACAAGGAGAAAGCGAATCAGCGAAGCAACCAAGATGCCCATGATAACAATGGATGAAGAGTGGCAAGAAGAAAGCCCTTTCTGAAAAAATACCATGAAAACGTCTGTTTGGCATTTGCAAGAAGCCACATGGAAGGCACAAATAACGAGTGGAACGAGGTAGCACTGCACCCTGAAAACCCCATCCCCATTGTCAAACATGGTGGTGGCAGCATCATGCTCTGGGGTTGCTTTTCTTCAGCAGGGACTGAGAAAATGGTTAGAGTTGATGGGAAGATGGATGGAGCCAAAAAGAGAGAGATTCTGGCAGAAAATCTGTTGAAATCTGCAACAGACCTGAAAGTAGGGCACAGGTTTACTTTCCAAGAGGTCTATGGTTCTGGGGGGCCAATACTTTTGCAACCAATCGCTATGAATACTGCACTTGAATTTGAGCACTGTATGAGCAATAATGTCCAAACTGAGGGAGCATAAAACCACTGCAAACCCACCAAGACCCGACCGTCTCTCTAAACTTTCGCCCCCAGACAAGGAGAAAGCTAATCAGAGAAGCAACCAAGATGCCCATGATAACAATGAAGAGTGGCAAGAAGAAAGCCCTTTCTGAAAAAATACCATGAAAACTGTCAAGAGAACCGGACCAGAACGGAGGCAGGAGGCAGGAAGGGAGAACTCATTTGCGTTGACGATCAGAACTTTTATTTTGCAAAATAAAAGTCGGCCAAAACTCCGGGACAAAACAGAACAAAAACAGGCTTTTAATCCAAACGTGAAAACACAGGTTTCCTCCGAATCAAACAAAACAGGACAGAGCAAAACAGAACAGAAAATGCAAATGAGCACCTGCAAAACCCAAAACCTCCCTTAAGAAGCAAACGCGCAAATTAGGTGATATGCTTCAGCTGGTGCCCAGGGGGCGGGGCCAGCCGGTCGCCACGGCGACCGTGCTGGACACGACAAAAACTGCATTTTTAAGAAGCCACATGGAAGGCACAAATAACGAGTAGAACGAGCTAGCACTGCACCCTGAAAACCCCATCCCCATTGTCAAACATGGTGGTGTCAGCATCATGCTCTGGGCTTGCTTTTCTTCAGCAGGGAGTGCGAAGATGGTTATGAATACTGAATACTGCACTTGAATTTGAGCAAAAACGTGGTGTCAAACATACTTAAGAGTAATTAATGATTCGAAAAAAGGTTTAAAAACACGGCAGTCGGACTAAACAAACATTTGTGTATGTTCTATTTGTGCTTCCAGACAGATGCATCATGGGAGTTGGTGAAAGGAACGCTAAAAGGGGTTACGAGTGTTTTTCTTCGAAATGTGTGTACAGTCGAAATGTAGACCGTGAAAGGGGCCGGTAATTAGTTTTCAGAAGAAGAAAAGACGCTTTTCTTCTTGGATGTTGATACAGTGTGCGGGTAAACGGGATCGCAGATGTAATGGTGGATAAAAATAGATCTGGAACACCTGTAAGTAGCAAGAAAATGAAAAATAGGTGAATAATTTGAAAGGGCTCTCTTCAGAAATTATGAATAAACTATAAAGGTGACTCAATGTGTGTATTTTCTGGTATTGTCAAGTGTCAGGACCAGAACAGAAACGGGGAACAGAACCCACTCGCGTAACGTTACTCACAGTTTGTTGGCAGGAAGAGAAAGGAGCGCACACTTTATTGGTTGCAGGGAATAGATTGCTCGGAACGCGGAAGTGGTCAAAATCAAACAGATCGGGGTGAGAGCAAAACAGGAGCAAAAACACGAAAAAAAACGGAGATTCTCAGGGTTTGACGTGTCAAAACAGAGTTCCGCAGACGCTCCGACAAAAGGCGACTCACAGGACAGCGTTTAAGTAGTGACAGGGAGCAATCTGTCAACGAGTTTCAGCTGGTGTCAAAGTCCTGTGTGTCCCCTTTTGCCAGTCCGTCTGCAAACCTCAGTAAGCCTTTTTTGACCCTAACTCCCACCTGTCCCGTTTTTGCTCCCGTCTGTCTCCGGCCACGACCTGTTTTGCTCCTGACCACGTCTGTTCTCCCGTCCCGGCTTACGACCTCTTTTTGTCCCCGACTATGTCTACTCTCCCGTTCTGACAGACGACTCGTTCCCGATCCCGACCACATTTTTGCTCTCCTCTGCCGGCTATCAACCCGTTTTTCTGTCCCTGACACCGCCACCGTGTTCGGATCACATTGCTCCTTTGGCGCCAACTGCCTTGGACTCTGATTGGCTCCCTTTCCCTATTTAAACCCACACCTATCCGTCCCCTTTTGTCAGTCCGGCTGCGAACCTCAGTTAACACTAAGCAAGCCTTTTCGTCCCTGTCTCCGACCTGTTTTTTGCTCCCGTCTGTCCTCCGGCTACGACCCGTTTTGATCCCGACCACGTCTGCTCTCCCGTCCCGGCTTACGACCTCTTTTTGTCCCTGACTACATCTACTCTCCCTTTCCGGCTTACAACTCGTTTCCGATCCCGACCACGTTTTTGCTCTCCTGTCCCGGCTATCGACCCGTTTTATGTTGACTTTGATGACTAAAATATGGTTGCTATCTTGTTGCCAGGACATACTTTGTGCTATTTTGAGCTGTTCCTATTATTATCTACGGGCTGCTATTGTCAGGACCAGAACGGAAACAAGACCCAATTGCGTAACGTTTACCATAAGTTTTTACTGAAAGAAAGAGGAAGGGTTGCGCCCACCATCTGGTGTTCGCTGGAATATATAGAGGACAGCTTTATATAGAAAACTGGCTTCTGTGGATCTTCTGTCAGGGACAGAGAACAGGTCCATAGCCGGGGCTGGGAGAGCATGGCGTGGTCGGGGTCGAAAACGAGTCGTAAACAGGACATGACATTCTCACACAAGCCTTTTATTTTATGGGAAATTGGGAGTCATGCCCGTTAGGAAGCCGATCTGGCGTGGAAGGACAGGAAGCCAGAGACCGATGAGATTGATACCAATTGAGTTGATATCGGACAGGAGGGGTCGATACTGGACAGGAAGGGACAGACAGTATAGACAACAGATCAGGATATCGATAACTAACAGGAGAAACTAGACGGGAAAGAAACTGGAGAAAGTAATAAAAAGGACCAAAATAGACAGACACAAAACTGGAACCCGAAATTAAACAGGACAAAAATAAACGGGAACAATACCGGACTGAATATATCAACAAGAAACCAAAACAGTCAAAACCCACGTCTTGGAGGGCAGAGGTTTGTTGACGGACGGACAAAGGAAAAATGAGAACACTGAGCTTAAATAGAAGGAAAGCCAATCTGTCAATGAGCCATAGCTGGCGCTACACGGGTGGGGCCAATTGGTCACCATGGCAACCGTGTCACACACGGGCGGACCAATTGGGCACCATGGCAACCGTGTCACACACGGGCGGGGCCAATTGGGCACCATGGCAACGTGACACACACAGGCGGGGCCAATTGGGCACCGTGGCCACCGTGACACACACGGGTGGACCAATTGGGCATCATGGCAACCATGACACACATGGGTGGGGCCAATTGGGCACCATGGCCACCGTGACACACACGGGCTGGGCCAATTGGGCACCATTGCAACCGTGACACACACGGGCGGGGCTAATTGGGCACCATGGTAACCGTGACACACATGGGCGGGGCCAATTGGGCACCAGGGCAACCGTGACACACACGGGCAGGGCCAATGGGCACCATAGCAACCGTGACACACACGGGCGGGGACAATTGGGCACCATAGCAACCGTGACACACACGGGCGGGGCCAATTTGGCACCATAGCAACCGTGACACACACGGGGGGGACAATTGGGCACCATGGCAACCGTGACACACGTGGGCGGGTCCAATTAGGCACCATGGCAACGTGACACACACAGGCGGGGACGATTGGGCACCATGGCTACCGTGACACACACGGGCGGGGACAATTGGGCACCATGGCAACCGTGACACACACGGGCGGACCAATTGGGCACCATGGCAACCATGAAACACATAGGCGGGGCCAATTGGTCACCATAGCCACCGTGACACACATGGGCGGGGACAATTGGGCACCATGACAGAAACAAGGCAATGGCAACAATGTCAAGCATTGTCAATCACTTCACCCCAAATTCAAGCATTTTCCTGACCTTAGAAATACAACATTAATATTCAAGCATTTTCAAGGACTTCGAGCACCCTGAAATTAAGGAATGACAGGAACGACATTCGACAGGTTCCAGAGTCGCGGCCCCTATTCCAAGAGGGCCACGCCGTGAAATGTTTGCACAAGGCTAATAAGTATTGGCGTGTGTTGGGGGCCCCCAGTCCGTAATTCACCGATCAGCCCTGAACAAACAAGAAGCGGGACACCCGTCCGTCTCCACAAACAAGCAAACAAACAGACGGAAACAAAAAGTCAAGTAGGGTGACGGGAGATCAATCACCACCAACAAACAAATTGGCGCTGGGGTAAATGTTTGGCCACTAGGTTGCGCTGGTTTTTCTATCTTGTCATAACGAACCCAGTATTTTTTTCAAGACCCGTTTGTGTCCCGGTCTGTCTGTCCCGTGAACAGCTCAAAATGACTAATTAAGAAGCGACTTAAGCCAAAGTGACAGTGCACGAAGGTCAAAATACACGGGTTCCCCTGACGTTGTGTCCTAAATGCGGTATTTTGAAGTCGAGTCGAAGTAGAACCAAGTTGAGTAAAGTTAGTAGAGTTTGTCGAGAACCGGCTTCTTCGGCTCGGCTCACTAAAAGGAACCGGCTCTTTCGGGTCCTAAACGACTCTTCGGGTTGTTTTTGCTTCTTTCATTCCAACATGACCAAATATGATGTAAAACTATGCACAAAATGACTTAAAAGGAAGGGGGGGCGGCGGGGGGGTTAAAGTCAATCATCATTAAGACTATTTCGTGGCCATATTTACCCAAATAAAATACATATATATAGTTAAAATCGAATCATACCAAGAGCAGATTTCCTCACGTCCTCCATGTGATGTTGTTACAAGGGAAAGAGACCCCGCCCACAAGGTGGGCGTCATTTATTATACTTCAGGGAGAAAGTTCACATGAACATTTCACAATAAAAGAATATAAGATTGATAAACGTACAAGAGATGCAATCAGACTGATTATTGAAAAGTTACTTCATATGTGTGTGTGTATGAGAAACATTGTTTTTATATTTAGTAATATCAAAACAAGCTAATTACCTTGAGACAGAAATTCAAGAGATTTACATTGAAAACCTGAAATTGTTAATTAAGAAGCCAATTAAGTCAAAGTTACAGTGCATAAAGGTAAAATGTCGAAGTAGGACGAAGTTGAGTAAAGTCAGTAGAGTTTTTCCAGAACCGGCTGCTTCGGCTCGGCTCACTAAAAATAATCGGCTCTTTTGAGTCCCAAACGGCTCTTCAGGTTGTTTTTGCCTCTTTCATCCCTACACGACCAAATATTATGTAAAATTGTGCACAAAATGACTTAAAGGAAGGGGGGAATAGAACAAAAAAGAAAAAAAAATACCAAAATGAAAAAGTAGTGAAACGCTGAGGAAAAAAAGAAACCAAAGGAAGAGAAAAAAAAGAAGGAAAAATTTAGAAAAAAAGCCAGAAAAAAAAGAAAGAAACGTAGGAAAAAAGTAAATAGAGAACAAAAAGAAAAAAGGAACAGCTCGGAAAAAATAAACACAATGAGATTTTCTTTAAAGGAATTTTTAAAAAAAGTAGAAAAAAACACGGAAAAAAGAAGAAAAGGTTTCAGGAAATAAAAAGAAATGGAAATCTTGTGAAAGAGTTATAAGAACAAACGATTGTAGGCCTGTTTCCTGAGCAATATCGCTCAGGAAACAGGGCAGGATGATGTCGGATAGTGCAAAGCTTGCCTAGCTGAGAGCATAGGTTCGCAGACGTTCTGACAGCTTCTTCTTGGAAGACGGGGGTTCAAAAAGAGTCAGGGAGCCAATCAGCTACCAGGGCTGTTGGCGCCAACGGTACAGAAAAAGGTCAGGAACAAGTATCAGGCAGGAAACAGGGCAAAACAGGTCGATGGCCGAGACAGAAGAGCAGGACAGAAGCGGGTTCAGAAACAGGTCTGCAACGGGTATCAGGCAGGAAACAGGGCAGGATGATGTCGGATAGTGCAAAGCTTGCCTAGCTGAGAGCATAGGTTCGCAGACGTTCTGACAGCTTCTTCTTGGAAGACGGGGGTTGAAAAAGAGTCAGGGAGCCAATCAGCAGTACATGAGTCAATTCATTCAAAAGAGAAAAATCATTTTGCATTTCCGTAAACTCGGCAAAATGTCACTTGATGTCAAATTTTGGACATGTTTGATCATGACTTCGTTGCCACACTTGGGATTGCCGTCGCTCACTGTTGTTTCAAGCGTCGCTCACCGACTTTGTGTGAACGATCACACCCCTGGACAATTCCAGGGAACTTTGGTCTGGAGTGTCTTTTTTTTTGTTGTTTTTCTTTCTCTTTCTTCTGATCTGCGCTGGCTATTGTGAGCAAGTGTGTGTGGGATGTAATCCAAGCCGTAGCAGCACAACACAGCAGCCTGTTCAAAGGCCTGTTTGTATTATTACAGCTTGTCCAGCTGCTCGGGACAGACAAACAAGACTTAGTGCTCTGGGCTGCAAAACAGACCTCCCACCCTATTCTGGAAGCCCCCGCGTGGCCGTCCCGGCCCGGCATTTGGGACCTGGAACCGACAAACAGACGGAAACGTACGGAAAAAATTCAAGGTTTTCATGGAAAATTCAAGCACTGTTCAAGTATTTTCAAGGACAGTTTTTCTATTTTTTTCTGTCCAAGTGTCTTTCATGAAACCATATGAGATTACTGATAAATAAAAAAGCTGGTGCGTCATCTTTCATTATAATGGATATGTCAGGAACCAGAACAGGATCGGGACCCAAACGCGTGACGTTTCTCACACAAGCCGGGAAATGGGGAATCGTGCACGTGAGGCAGCAGTCTGGTGAGAAATGATAGAAAGCCAAAGGCCGACGAGATCGATACCAATTGTCCGAGAAGATGTCGGACAGGCGGGGTCGATACTGGACAGGACAGGACAGGACAGACAGGAGAGATAATGAATCGGGATATTGAAAATAAACAGGACTTTTCAAGAATTTTCAAGGCCAGTTTTTCTAATTTTTCAGTCCAAGTGTTTTTCATGAAACCATATGAGATTACTGATAAATAAAAAATCTGGTGCGTCATCTTTTATTATAATGGATATGTCAGGAACCAGAACAGGATCAGGACCCAAACGCGTGACGTTTCTCACACAAGCCGGGAAATGGGGAGTCGTGCACGTGAGGCAGCAGTCTGGTGAGAAATGATAGGAAGCCAGAGGCCGACGAGATCGATACCGATTGTCCGGGTAGATATCGGACAGATGGGGTCGATACTGGACAGGACAGGACAGACAGGATGGAAAATGAATCAGGATATCATAAAAAAAGCAGGACAATCTAGACGGGAACGAAAACTGGAGAAAATAATAAACATGATAAAATTAGACGGAAACTAAAGTGAAAACCGATATTAAAAAGGACAAAACAAACGGGAACAATACAGGACAGGAAATACCAACAGGAACAGGACCCAAACGCGTGACGTACTCACACAAGCTTTTTATTTTATGGGAAATGGGAAGTCATGCACATTAGGCAGCAGTCTGGCGCGGAATGATAGGAAGCCAGAGACCGACGAGATCGATTCCAATTGCCTGAGCAGATATCGGACGGATGGGGTCGATACCGGACAGGACGGGACAGACAGGATAGATAAGATATCGAAAATAAACAGGACAAACTAAACGGGAACAAAAACTGGAGAGAATAAAAACAGGAAAAAAATAGACGGAAACTAAACTAAAAACCGATATTAGACAGGACTAAATAAACAGGATCAATACCGGACAGGAACTACCACAGGTAACAGGACCGAGTCAGAACCCACGTCTTGCGGGGCAGAGGATCGTTGACGGACTGAATAAATTCATAGGGCTAATTTGATTGCTTTTACTTAAAATGTTCATGAATTAATAAAAACATTTTATTATCATGAGCCAGAACAGGTTCAGGACCCAAACGCGTGACGTTTCTGACACAAGCCTTTTATTTTACACGAAATGGGGAGTCTTGCACGTCAGGCAGCTGTCTGGCGTGGAATGATAGGAAGCCAGGGACTGACAAGATCCATACCAATTGTTCGATATCTGAGTCGATACCAGACAGTACAGGACAAACAGGATTGATGATGAAACAGGATATCGAAATTCAACAGGACAAACTAGACAGGAACAAAAACTGAAGAGAATAAAAATGGGAAAAAATAGACGGAAACTAAACTGAAAACCGATGTTAAAAAGAAGATATCGGACAGGCAGGGTCGATACTGGACAGGACAGGACAAACCGGATAGATAATGAATCGGAATATCGAAAATAAACAGGACAAACTAGACAGGAAGGAAAACTGGGTAGGATAATAAACAGGAGAAAAATAGACGCGAACAAAACTGGAAACCGATATTAGGCAGGACAAAATAAACAGGATCAATACCGGACAGGAAATACCACAGGTAACAGGACCGAGTTACAACTCACATCTTGCAGGGCAGAGGTTCATTGACAGACCGACAATTGAAGAGTGAGAGCACTGAGCTTAAATAGACGGAAAACCAATCCGTCAACGGGCCGTAGCTGGCGCCACACGGGCGGCGCCAATTGGGCGCCATGGCAACCGTGACATAATGAGATAAAACCTAGTGCCTTCTCTTAGGTCTTCTGTATCACTTGTAGTCCATTAGAAAGAGCAACCTGGACTAGAATCCATCTAGAACCAAAAACAGGAACTCAGACTTTGAGTTCCTTTTTAGGTTATGGAGTGCTCATCAAAATGGTCTATGGCAGGGGTGTCAAACTCATTTGAACTCGGGGGCCACACGATAGAACAAACATTCTGTCGGGGGCCGGACTAATGAGGATGGAAGAATGAAATGGAGAGATGGACGGAAAGAAAGTCAAAAAGAATAAAAGAAGAATGAAAAGGAAAGATGGGGGAAAGAAAGAATGAAATAACAAAAGAAAGAAAAAAGGAAGAATGAAAAGGAAAGATGGAGAGAAAGAAAGAAACAAAGAAAGAACGAAAGAAAGAAAGAAAAAAGGAATGAAAAGGAACAATGGAGAGTAAGAAAGAAACAAAGAAAGAAAGACTAGGAGATTGAGGAGAAAGAAAAAGAGAGAAAGAGGGAGAGAAAAAGAGACAGGGTGGGACAAAGCAAGAGAGAAAGAAAGAGAGATAAAAGAGAGTAAGAGAGAGAAAATGTGAGAAACAAAAGAGATAAAGAGACAAATAGTGAGAGAGGGAGAAAGAAAGAGAGAGAAAAAGAAATCCAAACTGAAATAGAGAGAGAAAAAGAGGAAAGGAATGAAAGAGAGAAGGGGAGAAAGAGGAAGGGGACACAAGAGAGAGAGAGAAAAAACAAAGAAAAGGAAAAATGGAAGAGAGAGCAAAAGAAGGTAAAAAGACACAGATGGAGAACGAGACAAAAAGGAACAAAGAAAGAAAAACAGAGACAGAGCGAGTGGAAGAGAGAGGGATAGAAGGTGAGAGAAAAATGGAGGAAGAGAGAGAGAGAGGGAGAAAGAGAGAGAAAGAAAGAAAGAAATACAGTACAGTGTCACTGTGAGAGGCGCCTGGCTTTGGCGAAATCAAGTGGACATATTTCTCACTGCAGCTCGTTTTTCTCTTGCGCTTCCTTCAGCGTTGTCTCGCGGGCCGGATTTAATCCCTTAGCGGGCCTGATCCGGCCCGCGGGTCGCCTGTTTGACACCTGTGGTCTATGGTATTGTTCTGGAGGCGGGACCAAATATTGGGACGAGCCAACTTTTGGGGACCACTGGTTTACAGTATATGTTTCCACACAAAAAGGTAGGCTCAGTAGACATTTTTTTGCACATGATTGATGAGATTCCTTCATCTTTCAAATAACATATTTCTGTCAAGAACCAGGAACGGAGACGGGACCCAATAGCGTTCGTTTTACTCAGTTTTTATTAAGAAGGATGATCGTCGGTCACGGGTAGCAGATAGCAGGAACGCGGGAGTGGCACTTCCGTGTCGAGCAAGGGTAGTCAGTCGTTGGCAGCGGGAAAACAGGTCGATAGCCGGGACAGGGGAGCAAGGGCGGTAACGAGTCCAGAAAAGTGGTCGTCAACGGGTATCAGGCAGGAAACAGGGCAAAAACAGGTCGATGGCCAGGACCGGGGAGCAAAACAAAAACGGGCCCGGAAAAGAGGTCGGCAACAGGTATCAGGCAGGAAACAGAGCAAAACAGGTCGATCGCCGGGACGGAGGAGCAAAAGCAGTAACGAGTCCAGAAAACAGGTCGGCAACAGGTATCAGGCGGGAAACAGAGCAAAACAGGTCGATGGCCGGGACAGAGGAGCAAAAGCAGTAACGAGTCCAGAAAACAGGTCGGCAACAGGTATCAGGCAGGAAACAGAGCAAAACAGGTCGATGGCTGGGACAGAGGAGCAAAACAAAAACGGGTCCAGAAAAGAGGTCGACAACAGGGATCAGGCAGGAAACGGGGCAAAAACAGGTCAATGGCCGGGGCGGAGGAGCAAAAACAGAGACAAGTCCAGAAAAGAGATCGGCAACAAAGATCAGGCAGGAAAAAGGGCAAAACAGATCGATGGCCAGGACAGGGGAGCAAAACAAAAACGGGTCCAGAAAAGAGGTGGGCAACAGCTATCAGGCAGGAAACAGAGCAAAACAGGTCGATTGCTGGGGCGGGGAAGCAAAAACGTAAACGGGTCCAGAAAAGTGGTCGTCAACGGGTATCAGGCAGGAAACAGAGCAGGATAGTGTTGGAGAGTACAAAAGCTTGCCTAGCTGAGAGCGTAGGTTCGCAGACGGTCTGACAGGTTCTTTTCGGAAGACGGGAGATTAAAAAGAGTCCAACAGCCAATCAGGTGCCGTGGCTTTTTGCGCAATCATGACACTTTGTCCATTTCACAGAGCACCGTTTTCCCTATCTGCCCTTTTTCCCTAACAGTTTGAAAAGCGCTTCTACATTTTTTCAGCCGGCCGTAATGAGTAATAGGACCTCCTGTCAAAATAGAGAGATTCCGTTCCACATTTGCTCCCCGAATCCCACATACTTCCCTGAGCAATGATCCCGAAAACAAAATATTGCTTTATATACACAGCGATCCACTCGGAGAGCTGATGGAAACGAATGCCTGTGTTTTTAGCGCCGAGGTTTCGGTCAACCGTATTTCTTTCCTAGCGCCTCCCTCCTCTGGAGATGGGCCAAATGGATTCCACGGAGGCCATTAAGATCAACGTGAGCTCCCTGACACCTCTGTCTTCGTGCTCCCCCCTTTTTTCGTATCCTTTTCACCTCAATTTGCGCTTCCCTCTCTTCCAATCGTCTACTCTTCCTCCCCGTCTCCTCCTAAGCCTTCCCCGACTCGGGGTCCCCGTGTGCCTGTATGTAACATCAGTAAAGCTGTCAGGCAGCCGGGCCAAGGTAAACAGCCCGGTGCTAGGTTCAGGGGTGACGGAGGCCCGAGATGTTTTTCCTCGGGAACCGAGGGACCCCCGGGGTCTTCTGGCTGGGGGAGGGAAGATGATCCCGCTCCGGCCGACTTTTGGGGTCTCCTCGTCACTCTCCGTGCCTCGTCCTCATCTCGCATCTGTGTACACAAAGCTCTTGGGCAACGGCCCCGCCGCACATTGACATCATCTATCAATATCAGCAGACTTTTTCAACTTAGAGACATGCGCATTCTCGGCGTAACTGGTACCGAATCCTGAAATTTACAAAAAAGGGGGGAAACACATGCATCAAGCCACCCACTCTTCAGGTTTATGAGTGTCACAGACCAGGAACGGAGACAGGACGCAATAGCGTTCGTCCTACTCAGTTTTTATTAAGAAAGAGAGAATTGCTTGCATCCACGATCCGATGATCGTCTGTCACGGGGAGCAGATGGCAGGAACGCGGAAGTGGCACTTCCGTGTCGAGCGAGGGTAGTTGCAGGCAGGGGGAAAACAGGTCGATGGCCGGGACGGGGGAGCAAAACAGAAACGGGCCTGGAAAAGAGGTTGGCAACAGGTATGAGGCAGGAAACAGGGCGAAACAGGTCGATGGCCGGGACGGAGGAGCAAAAGCAGCAACGGGTCCAGAAAAGAGGTCGGCGACAGGTAAGAGGCAGGAAACAGGGCAAAACAGGTCGATGGCTGGGACAGAGGAGCAAAAGCAGAAACAGGTCCAGAAAACAGGTCGGCAACAGGTATCAGGCAGGAAACAGGGCCAAATAGGTCGAGGGCCAGGACAGGGGAGTAAAACAGAAACGGGTCCAGAAAAGAGGTCGGGAACAGGTATCAGGCAGGAAACAGGGAAAAAAATGGGTCAATGGCCGGGGCGGGGGAGCAAAACAGAAACGGGCCCAGAAAAGAGGTCGGCAACAGGTATCAGGCAGGAAAACGGGGCAGGATAATGTCGGAGAATACAAAAGCTTGCCTAGCTGAGAGCATCGGTTCGCAGACGGTCTGACGGCTT
>NC_142360.1:39694014-39739014 GCF_059441175.1 Urocampus carinirostris | reverse complement strand
CTCAAGCCGTGGGCAGGAAAGGAAAAGAGGACCAAACATTGTGCTACCCTAAAGATTAGTAATATTTTCCTCCAGAACGGAGACAGGACCCACTTGCGTTACGTTTCTCTCAGTTTTATTGCAAGAAAGGAACGGGGTACACCCACGATCCGGTGATCGCCGGTCGCGGGAAGCGGTTCGCTCTGAACGCGGAAGCGGGACTTCCGTGGCGAGCGATGGCAGTATTGGGAACGGAAAAACGGGTCAGAAGCCGGGACAGGAGAGCAAAAACGTGGTCGGGACCGGAAACGAGTCGAAAGCCAGGGGTGGAGAGTAGACGTGGTCAGGATCAAAAAACGAGTCTAAAGCCGGGAGAGGAAAGTAGACGACGTCAGGATTAAAAAAAACGAGTCGAAAGCCAGGAGTGGAGAGTAGACATGGTCAGGATAAAAAAACGAGTTGAAAGCCAGGAGTGGAGAGTAGACGTGGTCAGGATCAAAAAACGAGTCGAAAGCCGGGAGAGGAAAGTAGACGACGTCAGGATTAAAAAAAACGAGTCGAAAGCCAGGAGTGGAGAGTAGACATGGTCAGGATAAAAAAACGAGTTGAAAGCCAGGAGTGGAGAGTAGACGTGGTCAGGATCAAAAAACGAGTCTAAAGCCGGGAGAGGAAAGTAGACGACGGCAGGATTAAAAAAAACGAGTCGAAAGCCAGGAGTGGAGAGTAGACATGGTCAGGATAAAAAAACGAGTTGAAAGCCAGGAGTGGAGAGTAGACGTGGTCAGGATCAAAAAACGAGTCGAAAGCCAGGAGTGGAGAGTAGACATGGTCAGGATCAAAAAACGAGTCGAAAGCCAGGAGTGGAGAGTAGACATGGTCAGGATCAAAAAACGAGTCGAAAGCCAGGAGTGGAGAGTAGACATGGTCAGGATCAAAAAACGAGTCGAAAGCCAGGAGTGGAGAGTAGACGTGGTCAGGATCAAAAAACAAGTCTAAAGCCGGGAGAGGAAAGTAGACGACGTCAGGATTAAAAAAAACGAGTCGAAAGCCACGAGTGGAGAGTAGAAGTGGTCAGGATCAAAAAACGAGTCGAAAGCCAGGAGTGGAGAGTAGACGTGGTCAGGATCAAAAAACGAGTCGAAACCTGGGAGAGGAAAGTAGACGACGTCAGGATTAAAAAAAACGAGTCGAAACCCACAGGTGGAGAGTAGACGAGGTCAGGATCAAAACACAGGTGAGAGTCAGGATCGAAAAAGGCTTGCTTAGTGTTAACTGAGGTTCGCAGACGGACTGACAAAAGGGGACCAGATAGGAGTGGGTATAAGTAGGGACAGGGAGCCAATCAGAGTCTGAGGCAGTTGGCGCCAAAGGAGCAGGCACAGGTGTTTTTGAGTTTTCCCTTGCCCTCATGTAGGTTTTAGATCAGGGGATGCTGTCATAATAGTCTGTTGTTTGCAATAATCTGTGTTCTGTGTAGCCCTTTAAGATTCCTTGTGATTAAGAGCCTCACAGATAAACATGACTTGACTTGACGTGTTTTTGAGTTTTTCCTCGCCCTCATGTCGGTTTTAGATCAGGGGATGGTGTCATAATAGTCTGTAATCGGCATTAGCTTGTGGTCTGTGCAGCCCTTTGAGACTCTTTGTAATTAAGGGCTTCACTAATAAACATGACTCGATTTAATATGCTAGATTTTTGTCCTAAAACGTGCCTCAAATCCCTTTAGCTGCAGAAATCCAGCCAGTCCTGGCATGTGCAGGCTCACAATTTACTCTCTTTCTTGCTACTGCGCACTCCATCTACTTAGATCCGCCGCATCTAACTGCCACTTAACCTCACTTTCTCTGCTCGCCCTTCTTCAGCTCTCCATCCATCATCCAGCCGCGCTCCAAGTAATGACTCTATAGTCATCAACCACATTAATCCGAACCCCGTCCGCTAGCATACACACTCATGCCTGAACAGACGCCCGTTTACCTTTGTCCGAGGTCCAATCCCGGCCTCCTTCAACGCTACATCTGCCTCTCGAAAGTCTTCTCGACGCTGTTTTTCACGTGTGACATTGCTCTCATGTCTTTCTCTCGCCTCTAGCTTTGAACTTCTGTCCTCTTCACGGACTCCGTGTGAGAAAATAGTCTTACGGGGGGCCGGCGGTTTTGAGAAAGGTCTTCGCAGAGGGACACATTTTGTCATGGAATACATTGGGGAGGGTTTATAAATCAGATTTTCTGCATCTGTGTCACAAGGTTTCACTCAAGGCTGACACATCAACCTTCCATCGCCTTTTACTTCCACTCAGTGGCTTTACTTCCACATCCTCTCACATTTAGTGACCCTATAACCAATGTTCCCTCTAAACTGCGTATGTGCTACTCAGAGCTTTTCTGCGCACAAGAAAATCTAGCCAGCTCACAAAAATCAGGGCTCGAAATTACTGTGCATAAAGGTAAAATGTCGAAGTAGAACGAAGTTGAGTAAAGTCAGTAGAGTTTTTCGAGAACCGGCTTCTTCGGCTCGGCTCAACTAAAAATAACCGGCTCTTTCGGGTCCCAAACGGCTCTTCAGGTTATTTTTGCTTCTTTAATCCCTACTCGACCAAATATTATGTAAAATTGTGCACAAAATGACTTAAAGGAAGGGGGGAATAGAACAAAAAAGAAAAAAATACCAAAATGAAAAAGTGGTAAAAAGCTGAGAAAAAAAGAAGGAAAAATTTGGAAAAAAGCCAGAAAAAAAGAAAAGAAAGAAACGTAGGAAAAAAACTAAATATAGTATGGTCTACTTGTGTTGTCTGGGCCCCTGATGGTTCTTGAGGAACCGCCTGGGCCTTTGTTGTGTGCTTTGCAGGGGCCAGGCGCAGGTTTTCTTTGTACCTAATGACGATAACATGATTTTACTCAACATTTAAGAGTAAAATGGTAAAATCGTATAAGATACTTATGTCAGGAACAGAACAGAAACAGGAAACAATTGTGTAGCGTTTACCACAAGTTTGATTGAAGGAAAGAGGAAGGGCTGCGCCCACGATCCAGTGTTCGCTGGATGCAGGAAGCAAGTCGCTCTCGGATTCGGACTGGGATCCGAACACGATGGCGATGGCGGTGACAGGGACGGAAAAACGGGTCAGTAGTCGGGACTGGGAGAGCAAAACGGGGTCAGAAACGAGTCAAAAGCCAGAACGGGAGAGTAGATGTAGTTCGGGACAAAAGGAGATCGTAAGCCAGGGCGGAAGAGCAGACGTGGTCAGGTTCAAAACGGGTCGGAGCCGGGGGAAGGACAGGAGCAAAAACGGAACAGGTGGGAGTCAGGGTCGAAAAAGGCTCTCCTAGTATTCACTGAGGTTGCCTGTTGGTATTTCCTGACAGGTATTGTTCTCGTTTATTTTGTCCTGTTTAATATTGGTTTCCAGTTTCGTTCCCTCCTGTTTAATTTCGATATCCTGTTTTGATATCAATCCTGTCTGTCCCATCCTGCCCGGTATCGACCCCATCAGTCCGATATCTGTTTGGGCGCAATTGGTATCGATCTCGTCCGCCTCTGGCTTCCTGTCTTTCCACGCCAGACCGCATGGCCACATGGTCGGGCCAATTGGGCGCCATGGCAACTGTGACACTTGTTACGTTAAATAAATACAAATTATATCATAACAATTATAATATCAATAAAACAAATAACGGTGGTGTCAGGAACAGAAAAACAGGTCGATAACTGAGACGGGAGAGCAGACTTGGTCGGGATCGAAAACGGGTGGTAAGTCGGGACGGGAGAGAAGACGTGGTCAGGATTAAAAACGGGTCAAAGCCGGGGGACAGGCGGGATCAAAAACGAGACAAGTGGGAGTCAGGATGGAAAAAGGCTTGCCTAGTACACACTGAGGTTCGCAGATGGACTGACAACAGGGGACTGACAGGACTGGGTTCAAATACTGACAGGGAGCCAATCAGAACCCGCGGCAGTTGGTGCCAATGGAGCGGCCACATGGGCAGGGCCAATTGGGCGCCATGGCAACCGTGACACTTGTTATGTTAAATAAATACAAATTATATAATAACAATTATAATATCAATAAAACAAATAATGTTGGTGTCAGGAACGGAAAAACAGGTCGATAGCTGAGACGGGAGAGCAGACTTGGTCGGGATCGAAAACGGGTGGTAAGTCGGGGCGGGAGAGAAGACGTGGTCAGGATTAAAAGTGGGTCGAAGTTGGGGGACAGGCGGGATCAAAAACGGGACAAGTGGGAGTCAGGATGGAAAAAGGCTTGCCTAGTACACACTGAGGTTCGCAGATGGACTGACAACAGGGGACTGACAGGACTGGGTTCAAATACTGACAGGGAGCCAATCAGAACCCGCGGCAGTTGGCGCCAATGGAGCGGCCACATGGGCAGGGCCAATTGGGCGCCATGGCAACCGTGACACTTGTTATGTTAAATAAATACAGATTATATCATAACAATTATAATATCAATAAAACAAATAATGGTGGTGTCAGGAACGGAAAAACAGGTCAATAGCTAAGACGGGAGAGCAGACTTGGTCGGGATCGAAAACGGGTGGTAAGTCAGGGCGGGAGAGAAGACGTAGTCAGGATTAAAAACGGGTCAAAGCCGGGAGCAAAAATGGAACAGGTGGGAGTCAGGGTTGAAAAAGGCTTGCCTAGTACACACTGAGGTTCGCAGATGGACTGACAACAGGGGACTGACAGGCAAGGTTTCAAATACATGAGAATCAGCAGATTGACCTGGCTTAAATTCTGTAAAAATGCCTCCCAAAAATATAGTCTCACTTGCCTTTTGTCCAAGACCTCCCATTACGACTTCCAAATTTTGCAACCTAGCTCACCACTAAAGACAAATGCCAAGTCCTAAAATGGATATTCCTCGCCTGGGCACGCAAACCCTTTAGCAAGGTCTCGGTAAACAACCTCAGTTGCTCGTACAACAATGAAGCAAACCCTAAGTGAAAAACACAAAAGTCCCCGGGGAAGTCATCAAAATGTCCTATGTGATTAGTGCTTTAACATCAAGGAGGGGGCAGGAACAGTTTCTCGCTGTTTATTACTGTCAGGACCAGAACGGAGACAGGACCCACTTGCGTGCGTTTCTCTTAGTTTTATCGGGAGGAAGGGAAAGGACTGTACACACGATCCGGAGATCGTGGCGAGCGGTGGCGAGAGCGGAAAAAAACAGGTCAGTAGACGGGACGGGGGAGCAAAAATCGTGGATCAGAGAATGGATCGAAGCCGGGAAACAGACGGGAGCCAGAACAGGAGAGAGTGAGGGTCGAAAAGCTTGCCTAGCGTAAGCTGAGGTTCGCAGACAGACTGACAACCGGTGATTGGAAGGAGGGGGGGTGAAAAGTGACAGGGAGTCAATCAGAGTCCGAGCCAGTTGGGGAGCAATAGTCGTGGTCGAGATCAGAAAAGGAGTCGGAACCAGTAAACAGACGGGAAACAGAACAGGAGAGAGTCAGGGTCGAAAAGCTTGCCTAGCGTAAGCTGAGGTTTGCTGACGGACTGACAACCGGTGATTGGAAGAAGGGGGTGTGAAAAGTGACAGGGAGTCAATCAGAGTCCAAGGCAGTTGGGGAGCAAAAATCTTGGTCGAGATCAGAAAAGGAGTCGGAACCAGGAAACAGACGGGAAACAGAACAGGAGAGAGTCAGGGTCGAAAAGCTTGCCTAGCGTAAGCTGAGGTTCGCTGACGTACTGACAACTGGTGATAGGAAGAAGTGGGTGTGAAAAGTGACAGGGAGTCAATCAGAGTCCGAGACAGTTGGGGAGCAAAAATCGTGGTCGAGATCAGAAAAGGAGTCGGAACCAGGAAACAGACATTAAACAGTACAGGAGAGAGTCAGGGTCGAAAAGCTTGCCTATCGATGATAGAAATAGTCGACAATGAATTCTATTATCGACTTTTGTCGCCAGACATGTTTTTCCAAGTGAGGCCTCTCTACTCTCCTGGGAGTGTCATGATTACTGTGCCCGCTTATTTGGCGTCAACCGCCGCGGGTTCTGATTGGCTCCCTGTCACTATTTGAACCTGGTCCTGTCAGTCCCCTGTTGTCAGTCCGTCTGCGAACCTCTGTTTTAACCCGCTTGTCCAGTTTTTGCTCCCGTTTGTGTCCGGCTACGACCTGTTTTGATCCTGACCACGTCTGCTCTCCCGTCCTGACTTACGAACTGTTTTTGATCCCGACTACGTCTACTCTCCCGTCCTGGCTTACGACTCGTTTCTGACCCCGACCACGTTTCTGCTCTCCTGTCCCGGCTATCGACCTCTTTTTCCGTCCGTGACGCCGCCATCATTTGCTACGGAAGATCCATTTCCGTGTTCGGATCACAATCCGAGTCCAAGAGCGACTTGCGTCCTAACTTACGACTCGTTTCTGACCCCGACCACGTTTTTGCTCTCCTGTCCCGGCTATCGACCTCTTTTTCCGTCCGTGACACCGCCATCACTTGCTACGGAAGATCCACTTCTGTGTTCAGATCTCAATCCGAGTCCGAGAGCGACTTGCGTCCCGGCTTACGACCTGTTTTTGATCCCGACCACATTTGCTCTCCCGTCCCGGCTTACGACCCGTTTTTTGATCCCACCAGGTTTTTGCTCTCCTATCCCGGCTATTGACCTGTTTTTCCGTTCTTGACACTGCCATCTCCTGCTCCGGAAGATCCACTTCCGTATTCGGATCACGATCCAATTGCGTGAGCGGCTTGCTTCCCGCGTCCAGCGAGCACTTTTTCCTCTTTCACTCTCTCTGTCTCTTTTTCTCTTTCTTTGTTCCCTTTTGTCTCTTTCTCTCTGTCTTTTTACCTTCTTTTGCTCTCTCTTCATTTTTTCCTTTTCCCTTCTCTCTCTCTCTTGCTTTCCCCTTCTGTCTTTCCCATTTCTCTCTTTCTCTCCTTCTTTCTTCTCTCCTATTTTTCTCTCTTTCTATTTCTCTTTGGATTTCATTCTTTCTCTTTCTGTCCCCCTCCTTCACTATTTCTGTTTTTATCTCTTGTTTCTCACGCTCTCTCTCACTCTCTCTATCTCTCTCTCTTTCACTCTCTCCGTCTCTTTTTCTCTTTCTTTGTTCCTTTTTGTCTCTTTCTCTCTATGTCTTTTTACCTTCTTTTGCTCTCTCTTCATTTTTTCCTTTACTCTCTCTCCCTCTCTCTCTTGCTTTCCCCTTCTGTCTTTCCCCTTTCTCTCTTTCTCTCCTTCCCTCTACTCTCCTCTTTTTCTCTCTTTCTATTTCTCTTTGGATTTCATTCTTTCTCTTTCTTTCCCCCTCTTTTACTATTTCTGTTTTTATCTCTTGTTTCTCACGCGCTCTCTATCTCTCTCTCTTTCACTCTCTCTGTCTTTTTTTCTCTTTCTTTGTTCCTTTTTGTCTCTTTCTCTCTATGTCTTTTTACCTTCTTTTGCTCTCTCCTCATTTTTTCCTTTACTCTCTCTCTCTTTCTTTCCCCTTCTGTCTTCCCCCTATCTCTCTTTCTCTCCTTCCCTCTACTCTCCTCTTTTTCTCTCTTTCTATTTCTCTTTGGATTTCATTTTTTCTCTGTCTTTCCCCCTCTTTCACTATTTCTGTTTTTATCTCTTGTTTCTCACGCTCTCTCTCTCTCTCTGTCTCTCTTTCTCTCTTTTTTGTCCCACCCTCTCTACCTTTCTCTCCCTATCTTTCTCTTATTTCTTTCTCTCTTTTTTTTCTTTCTCTCTAATCTACTAAACCGGCCCCCGAGAGAATGTTTGTCCTATGGTGTGGCCCCCCGAGCTCAAATGAGTTGGACACCCCTGGCCTCGAGTAAGGGGGAGGGACTAAATCGAGGGGGCGTGGCCAAGGAGAGCAGAAGTGGACACCAGGTTGTAATGGCATTTGCAGCTGAGAAAACACTCAAACCTGAGGGCCGAAAAATAGAAACCATGGGGGGCCACAGATAGGTCATATTCCACCACCGAATCTAATTCGATTTTACAAAAAGTAAGGGAAGACGCTGCCGCTGCCCCCTAGAGTACCGTATCTTCCGCACTATAGGGCGCACCCCCAAAAAATAGTTTTTGGTCCTATATTTTCCATACATAAGGCGCACCGGATGATAAGGCGCTACAATGGGAACGTGGACAAAACAGACAGATAGTTCAATCCAACTTATTTCCCCCTTAACATTCCAGTGCCACCAAACAAAGATTTCTTAGTTTCCATTTTATTTTTTTGCCGGCAAGTAAGAATTTTATTGTGCAGGGAAACGGGGTTCTTTACCGTGCATATGACAATAAACACTTGGAATTGAGTTTAATTTAAAAAATAGACACTCCATTCCATCCATTATCTGCACCGCTTATCGAGTTCAGTCTGAAACAAGATACAGGGAAAATATATAGCCGGAGTAGCTCACCGAAGTCGTTGTGTTCGATAATAATGTGCAACCATGGTACTGAGTTTAAAAATAGAATCATCACAGAAACATCAAGATCGTTTTAAAACAAGATACAGGGAAAATATATAGCCGGAGTAGCTCACCGAAGTCGCTGTGTTCAATAATAATGTGCAACCGTGGTCCTGAGTTTAAAAATAGACTCATCGCAGAAACATCAAGATGGTTTTAAAACAAGATACATTGAAAATATATAGCCGGAGTAGCTCACCGAAGTCGTTGTGTTCGATAATAATGTGCAACCGTGGTCCTGAGTTTAAAAATAGACTCATGGCAGAAACATCAAGATCGTTTTAAAACAAGATACAGGGAAAATACATAGCCGGAGTAGCTCACCGAAGTCGTTGTGTTCAATAATAATGTGCAACCATGGTCCTGAGTTTAAATATTGGACTCATCGCAGAAACATCAAGATCGTTTTAAAACAAGATACAGGGAAACTATATAGCCGGAGTAGCTCACCGAAGTCATTGTATTCGATAATAATGTGCAACCGTGGTCCTGAATTTAAAAATAGACTCATGGCAGAAACATCAAGATCGTTTTAAAACAAGATACAGGGAAGATATATAGCCGGAGTAGCTCACCGAAGTCGTTGCGTCGATAATAATGTGCAACCGTGGTCCTGAGTTTAAAAATAGACTCATCGCGGAAACATCAAGATCGTTTTAAAACAAGATACAGGGAAAATACATAGCCGGAGTAGCAGAATAGTAAAACATGTTTTCTCTATGCCGTAGTGCAACCCAACGTGTGATTCGCATTCATCTTTTTCGGCCAATCGCAGGCTTTGTTTCGCCCCTTTAGCCTATGCCAGCCTGTAAATCAGGGGTGTCAAACTCATTTTAACTCGGGGGCCACACGATAGAACAAACATTCTGTCGGGGGCCGGGCTAATGAGGAAGGAAGAATGAAAATGAGAAAGAGGGAGGGAAAAGAAGAGAGGGAGGGACAAAGAAAGAAAAAGAGAGAGAGGAGAGAGCGTGAGAAACAAAAGATAAAAAGTTGTGAGAGAGGGGGAAAAGAAAGGGAGAGGAAGAAAGAGAAAAACAAGCTGCAGGTTGAAATATGTCAACTTGTGTTTGCTAAAGTAAGGTGCCTCTCACAAACGATGTACTTGTATTTCTTTCTCCCTTTCTATCTCTCTTCCTCCCTTTCTCTCTCTCTCTCTCTCTCTGTATACCTCCCTGCCTATATTTTCTCTCACTCTCTATCTCTCTCTTTCAGTCTCTTTCTTTGTTCCTCTATGTCTCTTTCTCTCTCTGTGTCTTTTACCTTCTATTGCTTTCTCTTCCTTATTTCCTTTTCTCTTTTTCTCTTCTCACTCTTTCTCTCTTTCTATTTTTATTTGGGTTCTTTCTTTCTATCTCTTTCCCCCCTCTCACTATTTCTTTATCTCTTCTGCTTCTCACATTCTCTCGCTCTCTATTCTCTCTCTCTCCGTTTTTCTCTCACTCTTTATCCATCTCTTTTTCACCCTCTCTGTCTCTCTTTTTATCTGTTCCTCTTTGTCTCTTTCTCTCTCTTTCTACCTTCTTTTTCTTTTTCTTCCTTTTTTCTCTCGCTTAGCTCTTCTCCCTTTCTCCCTTTTTCTCTTTTTCTCTCCTCTCTTTTTCTCTTTCTCTTTCTCTTTGGATTTCTTTCTTTCTCTCTCTTTCTCCCCCCCCCTCTCACTATTTCTTTATCTCTCCTGCTTCTCACTCTCTCTCTCTATCTCTCTCTATTCCACCCTCTCTGTCTCTCTTTTTCTCTGTTCCTTTTTGTCTCTTTTTCTTTTTACCTTCTTTGCTTTCTCTTCCTTTTTCTTTTCCCTAACGCTCTCTCGCTTACCTGTTCTCCCCTTCTCCCTTTTTCTCTCCTCTCTTTTTCTCTTTCTGTTTCTCTTTGGATTTCTTTCTTTCTCTCTTTCTCCCCCCCCCTCACTATTTATTTATCTCTCCTGCTTCTCACTCTCTCTCTCTCTCTCTCTCTCTCTCTCTATTCAAAACCAATTTGCTGAAAATCTTCTATTATAACATCCATTATCTGCACCGCTTATCCACAGTAGGGTCACGGGGGTCCTGGAGCCCATCCCAGCCATCTTCGGGCAGTGGTCAGGGGACACCCTCAACTGGTTGCCAATGAACCTGAGATGCATGTCTTTGGAATGAGGGAGGAAATCGGAGTGCCCAGAAGAAAGCTAAGGGGAGAACATGCAAACTCTGGACAGGTAGGATTGTTTTTTTGTTTTCGGCAGTTTGAAATTTGTGAAAAAAAGACTGATAATGATGTGTCTTTTTGTTTCTACCTTTTTAGCCTTTATGATAAAGTTTACTGTTTGAACTATGCAATATGTAATGTTGTAATGTGCAAACTACGTTCAGTTGAAATGTAAATATAGGTAAAGACTTACCTTATTTTGCTCTCTTTCTTTCTCTTTCCTTTTTTCTCTCTTTCTCTCCTCCTCTTTTCTCTTCTTCTTGCTTTTTAATTCTCTGTTGATTTCTTTCTTTCTCTTTACCTCTCCCTCTCTCACTCGTTCTCTTTTTATCTCTTTTGTTTCTCACATTCTCTTTCTTTCTTTCTCGCTCTCTCTCTCTCTTCCTCTGGTTTCTCTCACTCTCTATATCTTTCACTCTCTTATTTTGCTCTCTTTCTTGATCTTTCCTTTTCTCTCTCTCTTCTCTATTTCTCTCTCTCTTGCCTTCCCCTTCTCTCTTTCTCTCCTTCTCTTTTCTCTCGTTTTTAATTATATGTGGATTTCTTTCTTTCTCTTTACCTCTCCCCCTCTCACTAGTTCTCTTTTTATCTCTTTTGTTTTTCACATTCTCTTTCTTTCTTTCTCTCTCTCTCTCTCTCTCTCTTTTCCTCTGTTTTCTCTCACTCTCCATCTCTTTTTTTCTCTTGCTTTCCCATTCTCCCTTTCGCTCCTTCTCTTTTCTCTCCT
Organism: Urocampus carinirostris; assembly: GCF_059441175.1. Classification (NCBI taxonomy): domain Eukaryota; kingdom Metazoa; phylum Chordata; class Actinopteri; order Syngnathiformes; family Syngnathidae; genus Urocampus; species Urocampus carinirostris. The sequence goes on along the minus strand of NC_142360.1, from coordinate 39,727,688 downwards.
TCTGGCTTTCTAATTCTCTGTGGATTTATTTCTTTCTCTCTACCCTCCCCTCTCTATTTCTCTCCTTCTCTTTTCTCTCTTTCTCGCTTTCTAGTTCTCTGTGGATTTCTTTCTTTCTCTTTACCTCCCCCTCTCTCACTAGTTCTCTTTTCATCTCTTTTGTTTCTCACATTCTCTTTCTTTTTCTCTCTCTCTCTTCCTCTGGTTTCTCTCACTCTCTATCTTTCTCTTTCACTCTCTTATTTTGCTCTCTTTCTTTATCTTTCCTTTTCTCCCTCTCTTCTCTATTTCTCTCTCTCTTGCCTTCTCTCTTTCTCTCCTCTTTTCTCTCGTTTCTAATTATATGTGGATTTCTTTCTTTCTCTTTACGTCTCCCTCTCTCACTAGTTCTCTTTTTATCTCTTTTGTTTTTCACATTCTCTTTCTTTCTCTCTCTCTCTCTCTCTTTTCCTCTGTTTTCTCTCACTCTCCATCTCTTTCTTTCTCTTGCTTTCCCATTCTCCCTTTCGCTCCTTCTCTTTTCTCTCCTTCTGGCTTTCTAATTCTCTGTGGATTTATTTCTTTCTCTCTACCCTCCCCTCTCTATTTCTCTCCTTCTCTTTTCTCTCTTTCTCGCTTTCTAGTTCTCTGTGGATTTCTTTCTTTCTCTTTACCTCCCCCTCTCTCACTAGTTCTCTTTTCATCTCTTTTGTTTCTCACATTATCTTTCTTATTCTCTCTCTCTCTTCCTCTGGTTTCTCTCACTCTCTATCTTTATCTTTCACTCTCTTATTTTGCTCTCTTTCTTTATCTTTCCTTTTCTCTCTCTCTTCTCTATTTCTCTCTCTCTTGCCTTCTCTCTTTCTCTCCTTCTCTTTTCTCTCGTTTCTAATTATATGTGGATTTCTTTCTTTCTCTTTACCTCTCCCTCTCTCACTAGTTCTCTTTTTATCTCTTTTGTTTTTCACATTCTCTTTCTTTCTTTCTCTCTCTCTCTCTCTCTCTCTCTCTCTATCTTTTCCTCTGTTTTCTCTCACTCTCCATCTCTTTCTTTCTCTTGCTTTCCCATTCTCCCTTTCGCTCCTTCTCTTTTCTCTCCTTCTGGCTTTCTAATTCTCTGTGGATTTATTTCTTTCTCTCTACCCTCCCCTCTCTATTTCTCTCCTTCTCTTTTCTCTCTTTCTCGCTTTCTAGTTCTCTGTGGATTTCTTTCTTTCTCTTTACCTCCCCCTCTCTCACTAGTTCTCTTTTCATCTCTTTTGTTTCTCACATTATCTTTCTTATTCTCTCTCTCTCTTCCTCTGGTTTCTCTCACTATCTATCTTTCTCTTTCACTCTCTTATTTTGCTCTCTTTCTTTATCTTTCCTTTTCTCCCTCTCTTCTCTATTTCTCTCTCTCTTGCCTTCTCTCTTTCTCTCCTCTTTTCTCTCGTTTCTAATTATATGTGGATTTCTTTCTTTCTCTTTACCTCTCCCTCTCTCACTAGTTCTCTTTTCATCTCTTTTGTTTTTCACATTCGCTTTCTTTCTTTCTCTCTCTCTCTCTCTCTCTCTCTCTCTCTCTCTCTTTTCCTCTGTTTTCTCTCACTCTCCATCTCTTTCTTTCTCTTGCTTTCCCATTCTCCCTTTCGCTCCTTCTCTTTTCTCTCCTTCTGGCTTTCTAATTCTCTGTGGATTTATTTCTTTCTCTCTACCCTCCCCTCTCTATTTCTCTCCTTCTCTTTTCTCTCTTTCTCGCTTTCTAGTTCTCTGTGGATTTCTTTCTTTCTCTTTACCTCCCCCTCTCTCACTAGTTCTCTTTTCATCTCTTTTGTTTCTCACATTATCTTTCTTATTCTCTCTCTCTCTTCCTCTGGTTTCTCTCACTCTCTATCTTTATCTTTCACTCTCTTATTTTGCTCTCTTTCTTTATCTTTCCTTTTCTCTCTCTCTTCTCTATTTCTCTCTCTCTTGCCTTCTCTCTTTCTCTCCTTCTCTTTTCTCTCGTTTCTAATTATATGTGGATTTCTTTCTTTCTCTTTACCTCTCCCTCTCTCACTAGTTCTCTTTTTATCTCTTTTGTTTTTCACATTCTCTTTCTTTCTTTCTCTCTCTCTCTCTCTCTCTCTCTCTCTATCTTTTCCTCTGTTTTCTCTCACTCTCCATCTCTTTCTTTCTCTTGCTTTCCCATTCTCCCTTTCGCTCCTTCTCTTTTCTCTCCTTCTGGCTTTCTAATTCTCTGTGGATTTATTTCTTTCTCTCTACCCTCCCCTTTCTATTTCTCTCCTTCTCTTTTCTCTCGTTTCTAATTATATGTGGGTTTCTTTCTTTCTCTTTACCTCTCCCTCTCTCACTAGTTCTCTTTTTATCTCTTTTGTTTTTCACATTCTCTTTCTTTCTTTCTCTCTCTCTCTCTCTCTCTTCCTCTGTTTTCTCTCACCCTCCATCTCTTTCTTTCTCTTGCTCTCCCATTCTCCCTTTCGCTCCTTCTTTTTTCTCTCTTTCTCGCTTTCTAGTTCTCTGTGGATTTCTTTCTTTCTCTTTACCTCCCCCTCTCTCACTAGTTCTCTTTTCATCTCTTTTGTTTCTCACATTCTCTTTCTTTTTCTCTCTCTCTCTCTCTCTTTGTTTGTCCCACCCTCTCTCTTTTTCATTCTCTTGAATATACTAGTCCGGCCCCGGAGAGAATGTTTGGTCTTCAATGTGGCCCCTGGGTTCAAATGAGTTTGACACCCCCGATTTAGACACTCATCACAGGTTTTCTGTGCCAAATCGACCCCTCATCAGAGAAGGCCAAAGTTATTCGGCCCTGGTTCGGGGACCCCCGCCGCCGTCATTTTTGACGCATGCGCACAGGCAAAAGGGGGCTTAGGTGCGTGCCTGGTGGTCCACCGCATGCAGTCAGCTCTGGCAAAGACATTAGAAGTCCTGGAGACGGCGCTCACTTCTCTAAATAAACATTAGTCTTAAAAAGTTTGGCCCCGCGACCCCGACCTGATCGCGTTTCACTCTGGATACAGTCCATCTTTATGGCCGGGTTTTGTCTTCCTTTTGGAAAAAAACGGGCACGACGGGACACACTTTCACCCTGAGAACGATACATGTCACTTTAAAGCAGGGGTGTCAAACTCATTTTAACTCGGGGGCCACAGGATAGAACAAACATTCTCTCAGGGGCCGGATTAATGAGGTAGGAAGAATGAAAAGGAAAGAAAGAAAAAAGGAAGAACGAAAAGAAAAGATGGAGAGAAAGAAAGAAAGAAAGAAAAAAGGAAGAACAAAAAGAAAAGATGGAGAGAGAGAAAGAAAGAAAAAAGGAAGAACAAAAAGAAAAGATGGAGATAAAGAAAGAAAGAAAAAAAGGAAGAACGAAAAGAAAAGATGGAGAGAAAGAAAGAAAGAAAAAAGGAAGAACAAAAAGAAAAGATGGAGATAAAGAAAGAAAAAAAGGAAGAACGAAAAGAAAAGATGGAGAGAAAGAAAGAAAGAAAAAAGGAAGAATGAAAAACAAATAGGGAGAGAAAGAAAGACAGAAAGAAAAAAGGAAGAACAAAAAGAAAAGATGGAGAGAGAGAAAGAAAGAAAGAAAAAAGGAAGAACAAAAAGAAAAGATGGAGATAAAGAAAGAAAGAAAGAAAAAAAGGAAGAACGAAAAGAAAAGATGGAGAGAAAGAAAGAAAGAAAAAAGGAAGAATGAAAAACCAATAGGGAGAGAAAGAAAGACAGAAAGAAAAAAGGAAGAACAAAAAGAAAAGATGGAGAGAGAGAAAGAAAGAAAGAAAAAAGGAAGAACAAAAAGAAAAGATGGAGATGAAGAAAGAAAGAAAAAAAGGAAGAACGAAAAGAAAAGATGGAGAGAAAGAAAGAAAGAAAAAAGGAAGAATGAAAAACAAATAGGGAGAGAAAGAAAGACGGACAGAAACAAAGAAAAAAAGAATTTCTGATTGGCTCCCTGTCACTATTTGAACCTGGTCCTGTCAGTCCCCTGTTGTCAGTCCGTCTGCGAACCTCTGTTTTAACCCGCTTGTCCAGTTTTTGCTCCCGTTTGTGTCCGGCTACGACCTGTTTTGATCCTGACCACGTCTGCTCTCCCGTCCTGACTTACGAACTGTTTTTGATCCCGACTACGTCTACTCTCCCGTCCTGGCTTACGACTCGTTTCTGACCCCGACCACGTTTTTGCTCTCCTGTCCCGGCTATCGACCTCTTTTTCCGTCCGTGACGCCGCCATCATTTGCTACGGAAGATCCATTTCCGTGTTCGGATCACAATCCGAGTCCAAGAGCGACTTGCGTCCTAACTTACGACTCGTTTCTGACCCCGACCACGTTTTTGCTCTCCTGTCCCGGCTATCGACCTCTTTTTCCGTCCGTGACGCCGCCATCATTTGCTACGGAAGATCCATTTCCGTGTTCAGATCACAATCCGAGTCCAAGAGCGACTTGCGTCCTAACTTACGACTCGTTTCTGACCCCGACCACGTTTTTGCTCTCCTGTCCCGGCTAAGCTAAATAAAACTAAACTAAATAAAGTGCTTAAAACAGGGACCTAAGATACTACTTTGCTGTAATTGTGGTCGTTCAAAACCAATTTGCTGAAACTCTTCTATTATAACATCCATTATCTGCACCGCTTATCCACAGTACAACGAAGAGAACGACGAAAGAAAGAAAAAGAGAAGGAAAGAAAAAAAGACTAGTAGATTGAGGAGAAAGAAAAAGAGAGAAAGAAATAAGAGAAAGAGAGGGAGGGTACAAGAGGGAGGGTGGGACAAAGAAAGGGAGAAAGCCAGAGAGAGAGAGATAAAGGAGAGCGAGAGACAGAGAATGTTAAACAAAAGAGATAAAAAGAAAACTAGTGAAAGAGGGGGAAGGAAAGAGAGAGAAAAAGAAATCCAAACAGGAATAGAAAGAGAGAAAGAGAGAAAGAGAGAAGGGGAGAAAGAGGAGGTTGATGCAAGAGAGAGAGAAAAGACAGAGAAAATGAAAAAAAGGAAGGGAGAAGCAAAGAAGGTAAAAGACATAGATAGAAAAAGAGAAGAAGGGGAACAAAGAAAGAAAAAGAGAGACAGAGCGAGTGAAAGAGAGAGAGATTGAAGGTGAGAGAAAAAGGGAGGACGAGAGAGAGAGTGGAAGAGAGAGAGAGAAAGAAAGAAGTACAAGTGCAGCGTTTGTGAGAGGCACCTGGCTTTGGCAAAATCAAGTGGAGATATTTTAACCTGCAGCTCGTTTTTCTCTTGCGCTTCGCTCAGCTTTGTCTCGCGGGCCGGATTCAATCCCCTAACGGGCCCGATTTAGCCCGCGTGCCGGCAATTTGACAACTGTGATTTAAAGGGACAGTGTGCGTGATTTAGTGCCTCCTACAGTGTTTATTTTACCTGTGAAAAGTGATGGGTAGGGTTACTTGAACTGGATTACTTTCAATGACTTTTGGATTACTCGAATAGCAAATATGCTAATAAAAGACAAAAGAAACGTGTCGGGAACGGAAAAAACGGGTCAGTCGCCGGGACAGGAGAGCGAAAAATGTGGTCGGGATCAGCAACGAGTTGAAAGCCAGGAGAGGAGCGTAGACGTGGTCAGGATAAAAAAAAAAACAGGAGCAAAACAGGAGTGAGACAGGGTCGAAAAAAACTGTTTTTTTCTCTCCCAGTCCCGGCTACCGATCCGTTTTTCCGTTCCTGACACTGCCATCGCCATGATTACTGATGTGATTCACCTGTGCCCACGATTTCTGATTGGCTCCCTGTCCCTACTTGAACCCAGTCCTGTCAATCCCCTCTTGTCAGTCCGACTGCGAACCTCTGTTGATACAAGGCAAGTCTTTTTCGACCCTGACTCCCGCCTGTCCCGTTTATGCTCCCGTTTGTCTCCGTTTTGAAACCGACCACGTCTGCTTCCAGTCCCGACTTACGACCTGTTTTTGATGCCGAACGCGTCTGCTCTCCCGTCCTGGCTTACGACCCGTTTCTGACCCCGACCACATTTTTTCTCTCCCAGTCCCGGCTACCGATCCGTTTTTCCGTTCACCTGTGCCCGTGATTTCTGATTGGCTCCCTGTCCCTACTTGAACCCAGTCCTGTCAATCCCCTCCTGTCAGTCCGACCGCGAACCTCTGTTGATACAAGGCAAGTCTTTTTCGACCCTGACTCCCGCCTGTCCCGTTTATGCTCCCGTTTGTCTCCGGCGACGACCCGTTTTGAAACCGACCACGTCTGCTTCCAGTCCCGACTTACGACCTGTTTTTGATGCCGAACGCGTCTGCTCTCCCGTCCTGGCTTACGACCCGTTTCTGACCCCGACCACGTTTTTTCTCTCCCAGTCCCGGCTACCGATCCGTTTTTCCGTTCCTGACACCGCCATCGCTCGCTACGGAGGATCCGCTTCCGTGTTCGGATCACAATCCGAGTACGAGAGTGACTTGCTTCCCCCGTCCAGCAAACATCAGATAGCGGGCGTTACCCTTCCTCTTTCTTTCAATAAAATTGTGGGAAATTGCTACTCTCCTCTCTTTCTCTCTATTTCTCTTTGGATCTCTTTCTTTCCCCCTCTCTCTTTTTATCTCTCTCTCTCTCTCTCTCTCTCTCTCTCATTTCTTTCTCTCTAATCTATTAGTCCGGCCCCCGACACAACGTTTGTTCTATCATGTGGCCCCTGAGTCAAAATGAGTTCGACACCCCTGTTCTAAATAAAACTGAGTAAAACGAACGCAATTGGGTCCCGTCTCCGTTCCTGACCAGACCTTAGATCAGGGGTGTCAAAGTCATTTTAACTCGGGGGCCACACGATGGAACAAACATTCTTTGGGGGGCCGGACTCAATTGAAGAGAAAGAAAAAAAGAGAAAGAAATGAGAGAAGGGAGAGAGAAAAAAGAGAAAGAGAGAGAACGTGGGAAACAAAAGAGATAAAAAGAGAAATAGTGAGAGAGGGTGAAAGAAAGAGAGGAATACAAAGATAAATTGGAAGTGAAAAAGAGAGGAGAGAAAGAGATGGGTAGAATGAGAGAAGGGGAAAGCAAGAGAGAGAAAAGAAAAAAAAGGAAGAGAGAGCAAAAGAAGGTAAAAAGACAGAGAGAGAGAGAGAGAGAGAGAGAGAGAGAGAGAGTGAAAGAAAGAGAGATAAAGAGTGAAAGAAAAGGTAGTGAGAGAAATATTACAAACATGCAACTCGAGTAATACTATATTACAAATACTACTACAGAAGTGTTAAAACAGAAATACGACAAAATACTACTACTCCTTTCTTTTTTTTATATGCTTTTCTTTTCTTTTCTTTGTTTTACTTTTCTTTTCTGTTCTTTTCTTTTCTTTACTTTTTTGTTCTTTTCTTTTCTTTTCTGTTCCTTTCCTTTTCTTGTCTTTCCCTTTCGGTTTTACCTTCTCCTTTCTTTCTGGTAAAATACCTTTTAGTGAGTCAAATTAAGCCTAATTCAAAATTATTATTTTTCTTTCTTTCTTTCTTTTTTTTCCTTCTTTTTTTCTTTTTTTCTTTCCTTCTTTATTTCTCTTTTTCTTTTTTTTCTTTCTTTCTTTCTTTTCTTCTTTCTTTTTTTTCTTTCTTTTTACGTTCTTTTTTTCCTTCCTTTTTAAATTTTTGTAATTTCTTTTTTCGTTCTTTTTTTTCTTTTTTCTTCCCTTTTTCTTTCTTTTTTTATTCATTTAGTCTCTCTCGCTCTCTTTCCTTCTCTTTCTATTTTTCTTTTTTTTTATTATTTCATTTTATCATTATTATTTTTTAGACCCGCGAATCTCTCTGAGCCCGCGAACGTGGAACCGCGACGAAGCGAGGTCTCACTGTAACTTGTTTTTCTCTTGTGCTTCCCTCGGTGTTGTCACCCAGGCCGTATTCAATCCCTTAGCGGGCCCAAACCGTCCCGCGGGCCGCCTTTTGACGCCTCTGCCTCAGACACTGATTTGCAAAATACTCGTTTTCGTGTGGAAATCCTCGTTTCAATCATTTCCCCTCCTCTTTTGTTTTCTTCTCTTCCATTTCTTCCTCGCTTCAATCGTTTCACCTCCTCTTCTTCTCTCCATTCTTGCAGGTGTTCTCTCCATTCTCCGTGTCTTCCAGAGTTCATATTATGATCTGGCACACGCGGCCTTTTTTATTGACACATTCTGAATTAATTAAGCTTGGGATTCCTTTTACGGGGTGCAAAAACAAGGGAGGGGGGGGGGTGGGGGCTTGATTTATTGGGGTACCCTCGGAGGGGCCACTCGGACAGGCCTATAACATTCCTCCCGATCCGCCGGCGCATGCGTCAAATTGCGTTTCATGACATTTTCCTGCTCTTCTGCTCTCCGGTCTTGTTCAATATATTCATGCGGGAATTGATTTCCCCTTAAAAGCAGGGGTGTCAAATTGGTTTTAGCTGGGGGCCACGAATGCTCTAAAAAAATCCCACGGGGGCCGGACTAGTAACTTTAAGAGAAAGAGAGAGGGAGAAAAAGAGAGAGAAAGAGAGGGAGGGAAAGAGAGAGCGATCAACAGATAGGGAGAACCAGGGAGAGAAAAAGAGAGAGCAGAATAGAGATAGGAATGGAGAAGAAGGGGGAATGAATAGAGGGGAAAAGAAAGTGAAAAAAGAGAAAGATGAAAAGTGAAAGGACAGAAAAAAAAAGTCAGCATGAGAAAAGGAGACAAAGTGAGGTGAGGGAGAGAGAGAGAGGGAGAGAGAGAGAGAGAGAGATTGAAATAGAGAGAGAGAGAGAGAGAGAGAGAGAGAGAGAGGTCGAAGAAGGGAAAGAAAGAGGGTGAGAAAGAAAGAGAGAGAGAAAGAGAGAGAAAGAGAGAGGGACAGAAAGAGAGAGAGAAAATATATATATATATATATAAAGAGAGAGGGGAAAAAAGAGAGAGAGAGAAGAGAGAGAGAGAGAGAGAGAGAGAGAGAGAGAGAGAGATAGAGGTCGAAAAAGGGAAAGAAAAGGGGTGAGAAAGAAAAAGAGAAAGAGAGAAAAAGTGAGTGAGTGACAAAAAGAGAGAGAGAGAAAATATATATATCTACAGAGAGAGAAAAAAAGAGGGAGAGAGAGAGGGAGAGAGAAAGAGAGAGAGACAGAAAGAGAGAGAGAAAAAAAAAAAAATATATATATATATATATATATATATATATATAGAGAGAGAGAGAGAGAGAGAGAGAGAGAGAGAGAGAGAGAGAGAAAGAGGTCGAAAGGGGGAAAGAAAGAGGATGAGAAAGAAAAAGAGAAAGAAAAAGAAAGAGCATTAAAGTGTAAATTAGAGAGAGAAAATATAAAGAGAGCAAGACAGAGAAAAAGAAAGTGAAAAGTGAGAGAGAACTAGAGAAAAGACAGAGAGAGAAAGAGAGAGTGAACAGGAGAAAGAAAAAGAGGGAGGAATAAACAAAGAAGTGAAATGGAGAATTACGACCACAATTGTTTTGCAAGTGTTAACTGTCTTTGCTGACATCCGGTGGAAATATTTCAAACCACAGCTCATTTTCCTCTTGCGCTTCTCTCACTGTTGTCTTGCGGGCCGGATTTAAACCATTGGTGGGCCTGATCTGGCCCGCGGTCCGCCTTAAAGGGACGAACCATTATTTAATATTATTTGTTTTTAACTTAGTGGTCGATAAATTTGTATTTATTATGAGGGAGCTGAAATGATTGGCAGACATCTTGCTGGCAGGATAACGCTCATAACCTTGTGTTTTTTTCGTTTGCACAGTTTTTATTCTTTCTTATTTCACAAAAAAAGGAAAGAATGAGAAAAGAATGAACGAAAATTAGTTTTTGCTTTATTTATAAGTGTTGAGTTTATTCTTTTTCCTTGTTCCTTTTTTTTCTTTTTCGTTTATTTTTTTTAATTATTTTATTTGATTTTCTTTATTCTTCTTTTTTCTATTTTTGTTAGTTTATCTGGCTTTCATTTACTTTTTTTATTATTTCACTGTTTCCCTTTATTCTTCCCTTTTCCTCTTTAACTCTTCGTTTGTTCACATTTTTCTGTATTCCTCTTTTCCTTTTTACTCTCCCCTTTCCCCCTTTTGTCTTTTTACTGCTTGTTATTTCAGATTTTTCTCTCTCTTTTTTTGTTTTTTCCTTTTTTTCTGGATATTTCTCCTTTATTTTCTTTTTTTTCCATGTTTAGTTTTCTTCCTTTTTCATTCATTGTTCCCCCTTTTTTCTCTTTACTCTTAGTTTTTGTTTTAGATTTATTCTATTTTTTCATATGTTTATTTTTCTTCCTTTTTTCTTTCATTGTTCCCCCTTTTTTCTCTTTACTCTTAGTTTTTGTTTTAGATTTATTCTATTTTTTCATATGTTTATTTTTCTTCCTTTTTTCTTTCATTGTTCCCCCTTTTTCTCTTTACTCTTAGTTTTTGGTTCAGATTTATTTCATGTTTTTCATATGTTTTATTTTCTTCCTTTTTCTTTCATTGTTCCCCCTTTTTCTCTTTACTCTTTGTTTTTGGTTTAGATTTATTCAATGTTTTTCATGTTAATTTTTCTTTCTTTTTTCTTTCATTGTTCCCCCTTTTTCTCTTTACTCTTAGTTTGTGTTTCACATTGATTCTATTTTTTTTCATATGTTTATTTTTCTTCTTTTTTCTTTCATTATTCCGCCTTTTTCTCTTTACTCTTAGTTTTTGTTTCACATTGATTCTATTTTTTTTTATATGTTTATTTTTCTTCCTTTTTTCTTTCATTGATCCCCTTTTTTCTCTTTACTCTTAGTTTTTGTTTTAGATTGATTCTATTTTTTCATATGTATATTTTTCTTCCTTTTTTATTACATTGTTCCCCTTTTTTCTCTTTACTCTTAGTTTTTGTTTCGGATTTATTCTATTTTTTACATGTTTATTTTTCTTCCTTTTTTCCTTTCATTGTTCCCCTTTTCTATTTACTCTTAGTTTTTGTTTCAGATTTATTCTATTTTTTCATATGTTTATTTTTCTTCTTTTTTCTTTCATTGTTCCCCCTTTTTCTCTTTACTCTTAGTTTTTGGTTCAGATTGATTATATTTTTTTCATATGTTTGTTTTTCTTCATTTTTTATTACATTGTTTCCCGTTTTTCTTTTTGTTCTTAGTTTTTGCTTCAGATTTATTTTATGTTTTTATGTGTATTTTTCCTCCTTTTTCTTTCATTGTACCCCCTTTTTTCTTTTTACTCTTAGTTTTTGTTCCAGATTTATATTATGTTTTACTTATCTTTTATTTTTCTTTCTTTTTTCTTTCATTGTTCCACCTTTTTCTCTTTACTCTTAGTTTTTGTTTCAGATTTATTATATTACTTTCATATGTTTATTTTTCTTCCTTTTTTTGTTTCATTGTTCCCCCTTTTACTCTTCACTCTTTTTTTCAGATTTATTCTATTTTGTTTCACTTGTTTTTTCTTTCAATTTCCTTCTTTTTTTACTTTGGCAAAAAAAAGTGTTTTGGTCACTTTGAGTCTCCGTAGTTTGTATTTCAGTCGTACAACACCATGGTGTTCCAATATGACACACTGTTCCTTTAAGAGCTACCACGAGGCTTCATTTTGACAGAGAGGATATTAGAGTTATCGGTTTGATAACGTGGCGCAAACAAGAGAACGAAAATACGAGAATTTATCCGCTAAAGCGTTAATTTATGATCGATTCATGGCTTCCTCACGCGAAGTAAAAGCATCGACAGCTTCACCCCGGCTTTTCGAGTGTCAGCACACACGTCGCACTCGTGTCCTTCAGGGTATCGATCCAAGTGCATTGACAAGACTTTCAAAGGAACGATGGTCTTTAAGCCTTTTGTCACTTTACGAATGCATTTATTTCATCATCAATATTTACATAAGGGATAAACAACTCCGATGCGCGTATGGAAGCGGTTAAGAGCGAAAAAAGGCGGAGGGATACATGCGTTTTTGGGGAGTCATTTGCCTGTCAGTTTCCACGTCAATCGCGACGTTTTTTTTTTCTTTTTTTCTTTTTTTTTTCGTAAAATGACGACAAGTTCTGTTCTTGTGGGTGGTCCTGCTTGTCAAACGCGAGTATGCATGCGCTCCGAAGGAGTCGAAATGAAAATGAGAGGGGAAACGAGTTTTTTTTTGTTGTTAAACTCTATTCCTGTTTGTTGTTATGTGGACTATAATTTCAGGGTTTAGAGTTTCGGGGGTGTAGATCACCCCAGAGTGTCTTATCTCTCACTATTTTTTGCACTACGGCCACTTTTAAATGCGGCTTATCTTGTTTTTATCTTATTGCCTTAACTCGTCTTGTTTTTTTTTTATCAATTTAACAGTCGTAATATTCTAAACATGTTTATAGTTTAATAATTTTCATTTTTATGCTGGCAACTGCACGGGCAGCAAAGTATGCATGTCATCGTGCGGGGAAACGTCGTTATTTACGGTGCATAAGACAATAAACGCTTTAGTTGAATCGTTTGAAATATTAATTTAGTCTTTAAATTGGTAATGAATAATAAAATAAGACATCAATAATCTACTTCTGTCTTCTCACACACAAGTTGAAAAATTACCGAGAATATAAGAATTCAGTTTTATAAAAATGAGTATCAATTCATATTTTTTTTAAATAATAAATGGTTTATAGATGATAATGTGATCAATTGTTGAGAAGAAAATACATAATTATCAGAATATATCAAATTTTACTCCAGGTGGGTTGTTACCTGTGTTCTAGCGGTGCTGAGAATCAAATAGACTGAACCATTTCAAGGCAGTGGTGTATATCCGACGCATGTATTTTTACCTCATATTTAAGTCTATCCTGTTCTTTCATAAAGGAAAATGGAGTTTTAAAAATGCTATAATTATAATTATGAAAACAACTAATAATTATTGCTTTACTTTCATTTATATTTCCTTTTCGTTGGAAAGAAATAAAAAAGAACTTTCGTTCCTGAGCTTGAATAATATATTATTTATATTATTATAATACCATTTATCTATAATTTTGTGTGGGGTGCTTAGGTTGTAGTGAGGGGTGATAAACACCCCCCAAAGCGGGCTGGTTACGCCCATGGGTTACATCTTTAACACTGCGGTTCGATTAAGCTCACTGTTTTTTTGTGTTTTTATGATTTATAACTCTTATCTTTTGTGGGGGTATTTGATGAAACGAATGGTTTTAGATTTTCGGGGAATCGTGCATGAGAGGCGCGTTATCGCTAATTGAGTGTGGGGTACGTGGAGTCCCAAATTTAGGTCATTTTTTATTGAAATGAAGCAAAAAATATGTTTTGTTCTTACACAAAATGTATCCATGTCATGTGTTCGGCGTATTAGAAATAATAGGGGTTTATTGTGGTATTTAATGTACTTGTTTTCATGATTTTAATATAAAATTGCGTAAATAAGAAGCTAAATAAGGCCTATACGATACTGTTTTATTTCTAAAACTACATTAATTACTAATGATGAATTTAATTCGGGGTTGATTGTTCAAAAATTCAGAAAGTTTGTATGGTTTGCGAGCGCACCAATTAAAATTAAATGATGTTTTGTTTGATATTAAAAAAATCATTAAATTTGTTTTAATATCATTATAGGCCGCAAATACAAAATTATATTATATTGAGATTGAGTGACACAATTTTCTCCTGGAGTTTAACAAATACAAAAAGTAAAGGAAATTATAAAATAACTAATAATTATTGTGTTACTTTTATTTATATGTCCTTTTCGTGGGAAGAAATAAAAACTAACTTTCGTTCCTGAGCTCAGTTAATCCATTCATATTTTTAAATTGTTCACCATAAAATTGCTCTGCACCCCACAAAAATACCAGTTATTTCTTAATTTGTATTCTTTTTCTATTTGTGTTTATTTTGTGTAAATATTTTTTAAAACTGTTCCAAATCAATTCAGCCTGTAACCACCCAAATTGTGTTTTAGTGTGTATATTTTCTTTCTCTTTGTGCTTATTTTTAACAAATATATTAAAATTGTTCAAAATTAGACTATCCTGCAACCCACAAAAAATACCAGTTATTTTTTAGTTTGTATCATTTTTAATTTGTGTTTGTTTTGTGTAAATATTCTTAAAAAATGTTCCTAATTAATTCACCCTGTAACCACCCAAATTGTGTTTTTAGTGTGTATATTTCCTTTCTCTTTGTGATTATTTTTAACGAATATATTAAAATTATTCCAGATTATCATGCAACCCACAAAAATATGTTCTGCTTTTAGTGTGCATTGTCTTTCTATTTGTACTTATTTTTAATAAATATTCTAAAATGATTCCAGTTGTATTTTTAGTATGTATTATATTTATGTCTGTGCTCGATTAATTAAAAAAGGTTCCAAATTAGATAATTCCGAACACTAGAAAAACATAGTGTTTTTTTTAGTATGTATTGTCTTCCTATTTTTTTAAGATTCTGAATTAATATTTTAAAATTATTCCTAATTAGATTATCCCGCACACAACAAAAGTATACCAGTTGTGTTTGGTTATGTTTGGTGTTTTTATTTGTGTTTATTTTTAATGAATATTCTAAAATGGTCCTAAATTGAATTATCATGCACCCAACAACAAAAATACCAGTTGTGTTTTTTAGTTTGTGTTGGGTTTTTTGTGCCTATTAAGAATTACAAAATATTTGATGATTGTTATTGATTTTATAACAACAACAACAACAAATGTGAGTGCGTTTTAGTCGTTTACTTGGTGGAAATTTTGTTTACCTCTGTAAACACTTTTCGATTTGGATTATATCTAGACGTTTACCGTTTTTGTTGATGATATAATTTGTGAAAATTGTACTATAACTATACGGGAGGTTTTTGTTTGTAGGGGGAAACAAATGCAAATTGCATGCGCTTCGTTCGTCCAATTTTCTCAAAAGAAAGAAGCATGTGTTCGTTTTCATTTCTACGCTTTTGAATATCGCCCATGTTGCACCACGGGACCCCCGAAAGCATCATCCCTCCCACGCATTTCACGCTCAATAATCACGCGTGAAAACAGCCGCAAACTCATTTGTCCGCACATTTGCGCACAAAGGCCGAAATCCACGCATGTGGGCTCCTTCTGTCCACAAACATGCTCCGCTCAAAGAAGACCCACTGGGCCTGTTTTGGGGGTCCCCCGCGCGGGTTCTTTTCACGCAGTGATGAAAGCGGGCCCCTGCCACGGCGAGGGCCCTTTGAGAAGACTTTTTTCGGGGCTCCCAAATACGTGTGTGGCTGAAGGGGAGCCCCCACGGAAAAGAGACCTCATGCTGTGCGCACATTGAGACCCCGTGGCCGGGGGTCCACGTTGACAACGTCAACAAACCCTGGATTAAAATGCGGCTACAAATTAGCAAGGAAAGCCCCCTTAATTCTACCCACAAAATCTAAGGAGATTACGGGGGATATTGTCCACTTTCAATTATAAACCTGCAATTTTTCCGTGTGTATTCGAGGCCCTTTAGAAAAAAGGCCTTTTGTAAGCGCCCCCCACCTATTAATCATAATTATCAATTATTATTAAATAAACCGTACACAAAATTACTGACAATAGAGAGAGTAATTAATTAAAAACATTTCCCCGTGTGATAGTGACCTTACTGTTTATAGATTATAACACAATAACAGCTTTACTGCCACTATCGTATATATTTTTTAAAGAAAATACGAAATGGTGCCAGAAAAACGAAAAGCGCCTCCAAACGCATTTTTTTTCAAATCCACAAACATTTATTATTGTTGTCATCACAACAAAAATGACCTATCATGAACACTCGTCGTTTTCTTTTGGCAACACATGACATAAAACTGTATGTGAAATACAACCATGAAACAACTTGGGGGTAATCAACAATATTTTTGTGATTTTTTTTTGTTGTTAAAAATTGCGATGCTGTTGGGTTTTTTTGTGTTAAACCTGAGTTTTTATGCAAAATATCACATTTAACTCAATTCGTTAAAACACCGAATGGAGGCCGTGTTTCCCCCTCCATGTTTTTATACAGTTTACATGGAAAGGCAGAGGATACAAATCGTGTTTTTCTACTGTTGGGGGGGCTAATCTAGGAAAGTTAAACATAAAAAGTTAAAAAATATATAATTTAAGGGATTTTTTTTAATGTTTTATAACAACACAGCGGCGCGTCGTTTTCACTCGGAGGCCACCGGAGGGTGAAATGCGATTTACAAAGCTTAAATATTAACACGATATTTATTATTTCCACCAATAATTTCCAGCCTACCTTCACCTAGGAACCACAGCACATTTAGTCTTTTTTTGAAATCAATCGAAAAGAGTTCAGTTTTTCTTCAGAAAGGGCAAATGTTCAAGTTTTTACCGGGGCCCGGGTGTAACAAGTCCTGCGTCAAGTGGTTGGAAGCGGAGGCCGGGCTGAGCATAGCCAGGATGTGCGCCTGCGCGCTCGGCTGCGCGCCGTACGAGGAGTCGCTAGGATTGGAGGCCCCGATGATGTTATCGATGGAGAAGGAGGGCCGGTTCTGGGCGCTGGAGTCCGTCTTGAGAGGCCCCAAGGCCGGGTAGAAGGCTTTCTGTAAGGGGGGTAGAGGCGGAGGTCCGACGGAGGGAGGAAACATGGGTGAGGGCAAGGTGCAAGGCGCGTTCGCGAAAGGGAAGGACCCTCCGGGGTGATAGGGCGCGTGCGCGTGGAAGTTCTGCAACTGGATTCCGTAGCCGTATCCGTAGGGGTTGTAGGGGTTGAGGAACCCCCCCGCCTCCCGCAGGATCTCGTTCCCCTGGTTCCTCTTGAAGCGTTTCCTCCTGCGCAAGAAGCTCCCGTTGTCGAACATGTCCGCCGAGTCCGGGTCCAGGGTCCAGTAGTTGCCCTTCCCGGGATTCCCGGGCTCCCGGGGGATCTTCACGAAGCAGTCGTTGAGGGACAAATTATGGCGGATGGAGTTCTGCCAGGCGGGGAACTTCTCGCGGTAGTAGGGGAACCTGTTGCTGATGAACTCGCAGATCTCGCTGAGGGTCAGGCGCTTTTTGGGGCTCTGCAAGATGGCCATGGTGATGAGGGCGATGTAGGAGTAAGGGGGCTTCACCAGGGCGTTTTTACGCGATTTGTCCCCCCCGACCGGGACCGGTTCCGAACCCAGTCCCGTCTGCTCCGAGGCTCCTTCCTCGGCGTTCTGGGAGTCGTTATCATCGGAGTCTAGGTTGAAATCGTACTTCCCGTCCTTGGAGTCCCCCCCGACCACGTCGATGTCCACATCGTCGGACAATGCGGAGCTGTCGGACATATCCGTCCCTAAAGTCATCCTTCTCGTCCTTCTCTAGAACCGAAGAGGGACTCGGCCGAGAGCGCCTGACGCGCGCATGCTTCTGGAACGGGACCAAAAACCAAGCGGGACCTTCAGGCGTTGGGGTCTTTTGGAGTTCTGGGTGCATGCGCGCTGCTCGTCCTGCAGGAAACTTCTGCTGGGTTCCTCCTCCCCTTCTCTCGCTCTCTTTTCAGGCCTACAAGTCGATCGCAGATCATCGATCCTAGACAATAATACTACAAAAAAATATGACAGAAATACTAATGTACTATGGAACAGCTTAGACATACCACAAAAATACAACTCGTGAAACAATATTATAAAGAAAACAACAGAAACGATTGAAAACCACTACTTTCAAACTTATGGCACGAGGGCCAAATCTGGCCCGCCACTCCTTCCCTATTTTGCGTTCGCTCTCTTTCCAGGCCTACAAGTCAATCACAGAGCATCAATTCACGATTGGTGTTTTTTTTAAAACCCTTTTAGACTAGCAAATAGATTCTTTCTTTCTTTCGTTTTCTTTCTTTCTTTCTTTTTCATTCTTTCTTTCTTTCCTTCTTTCTTTCTTTGTTTAGTTTTCTTTCTTTCTTTAGTTTTCTTTCTTTATTTATTTATTTTTTCTTTCTTTCTTTCTTTCTTTCTTTCTTTCTTTCTTTCTTTCTTTCTTTCTTTAGTTTTTTTCCTTTCTTTTGTTCTTTCTTTCTTTTTTCTTTCTTTCTTTTTTTCTTTCTTTCTTTCTTTCTTTATTTCTTTCTTTATTTCTTTATTTGTTTCTTTATTTGTTTATTTTTTACTTTCTTTCTTTTAGCTTTCTTTCTTTCTTTCTTTCTTTTTCTTTCTTTCTTTCTTTCTTTATTTTTTCTTTCTTTCTTTTAGCTTTCTTTCTTTTAGCTTTCTTTTAGCTTTCTTACTTTCTTTCTTTCTTTCTTTTCTTTCTTTTCTTTCTTTTCTTTCTTTTCTTTCTTTTCTTTCTTTTCTTTCTTTTCTTTCTTTTCTTTCTTTTCTTTCTTTTCTTTCTTTTCTTTCTTTCTGTCTTTCTTTCTTTCTTTCTTTCTTTCTTTCTAATAAAATCTTTACCTGAAAGTGAGAACTTTCTTGATTTATTTTCTATTTATTATAGAAAAGAGCTAAAGCTTTCTTTTTCTAATATTGTATTTATAGTGTTACCTCAAGGGGTGGGCAAACTAGGGCCCGCAGGCCACATGCAGCCCTTCAGGGTTTTTCATACAGCCAGCCAAAGGAAAATGTTAAAAAAATATCATAAAAATATATATGACAATATTACTAGTAGTAAAAAACTGTCCCTTTTGTGTCAAAATCACTACTGCAGAAATACTACAAAACAGTACAAACTACTACAAAACTAAATATCAAATGTAGTTCTTGAAAACGGGGATCTAGTATATTTTTTTGCTTTCATTCCTAAAAGGAAAAATATTATATAAATACTACAAAAATACTACTACAGTAATTCTATCCTAAATCACACTACTCCAGATATGTAACAACGGAAAATACTGCAAGAATACAGCTAAAGTAATACTACAACAATACTTAATAAATACAAAAATATACTGCTATGCAAATACTACATTAATAGTACAGAAATACTAAGAAAATTCCTTCTATGGAAATACCTCAAAACCAGTGCTACAAAAATACTACAAAATGCAACTACAGTGATACTATAATATAAATACTACTATAGAATTGCCACAACAGAAATACTACAAAATACTCCAACAGTAATACTTCAAAAATACTTAAGAAATACTATAATAATACTAGTATACCGAGACACTAAAAAACTACCATGGAAATACTTCAAAACCACTGCTAGAGAAATATTAAAAGCATGCAACTAGAATAATACTAGAATAATACTACTACAAATACTACTACATAAGTGTTAAAACAGAAATACTACAAAATACTTCTACTCCTTCCCTTTCTTTTCTGCTCTGTTCTGTTCTGTTCTGTTCTGTTCTTTTCTTTTCTTTTCTTTTCTTTTCTTTTCTTTTCTCTTCTTTTATTTTCTTTTCTCTTCCTTTCCTTTCCTTGTCTTTTCTTTCCCTTACCCTTTTCCTTTTTCTTTCCTTCTGGTAAAATGGTTTTTTTGAGTGTCAAATTAAGCCTACTTCAAAATTATTATTTTTCTTTCTTTCTTTCCTTCTTTCTTTCTTTCTTTCCTTCTTTCTTTCTTTCTTTCTTTATTTCTTTCTTTTTCGTTCTTTCTTTCCTTCCTTTTTTCTTTTTTTTCTTTCTTTTTTCAATTTTTTTTTTCTTTTTTTCTTCCTTTTTTCATTCTTTTTTATTCATTTAGTCCTTTTTGTCTTTAGTTCTTTCTTTTCTCTACCTGTCTGTCTCACTTTCTTTCCTTCTCTTCCTATTTTTCTCAGTTTTTCTCTTTTAAAATGTTATTATCTTCTTCTCTCTCTTTATTCTTTCCACTTCTGATAATTAACCTGGTAATAACATAGTAAGTAGTACAAGATACGTTATTATTTTAGAAAAGTATACGAAACTGAGTGCCTTTGGTGCTAAAAAGTAGCAAAATATATCTGGACGCTTCAAAAAAAGCTCTGCTCTGCAATTTATTTACCTTGGGGAAACTCATGCTAACTGGAATCTAATATAAATAATATAGAAACACTTATTGAAATCACTGATTTAATGATATATATTTTTATTTTTTTATGAAAATATTTACCTGAAAGTCAGAATTTTCTTGATTGATTTTACATCTATTGTAGAAAAGAGCTAATGCCATTTTTTTTCTAATACTGTGTTTTGAGTGTTACCCCAACAGCCCGTGAGTTTTATTTGTAGTAAAATAATATTATTGTTCTCTGGTTGATCAACGGTAGCCAGCAAATTCAGCTAATGCGGGTGGTTCGCTCTGGGAGTGGCGACATCAAGTGGACAATTTAAAAACTGCAGGTCATTTCCTTCCCTCTGCATTGTCTCACAGGCCACCTAAAACGATGAGGCGGGCCACGTTCGGGCCCCGGGCCAGTCATTTGACACTGGTAGTGTAGAAAATGGCGATTTCCTACAGACTCAATCCGACTAAACTGCACTTTTCTTATTCATTGGAGCGCCGCAGTCACGTGATCAGTGACGTCAACCCAGGAAATAGTCTTGTCTTTTTATATACTTATTTGATTTAAAAGGATTACAAATACAAGTTTTATTGGCATTTTCATGTCAAGGAATATAAATAGGTGACTGATTTTTATTTTTATTTGCTAGTAAAAGAAAAAAGTACTCGTAAACAGAGTTCTAGGACAGGTTTTGTTTCTCCATCGTGTTTTTCGTAGTTTTTGTTGCTAACGAGTGCTTTATCATATGGAAACAATAAATAATGTGTTTTTTTCCTGAAATTATTAAATAGTATGGTTGACATTGTCATTATTTGTGCTTTCAAATTAGGAAATAAAGTCAATTTTTGTGTTTGCAATCATTATTATTATATTAGTAGTAGTAGTGTTGGTAATTTGTTTATTTGAGTATATTTTTTTAACGTTTTTTCCGATTAAATTGTATTTTTGGTTGTGTTTTAGCAGGAGGATTGTTAATTAGTTTTGTTTGTATGTTATCAAGATTATCATAATTTTTATTTAATATTATTGCGACATTTTCTTTCCATATATATTTTATTTTTTGCGTTTTGTCATATTTTTGGTGCTATTACCAAGACTGCTGGAAAATTAATTTCTCTATTGCAATAATTTTGTTTTACCTTTTGGGAAAATAAATGAATGAATGAATGAATGAATCGTTAAAAACGTGTTTTATATGAACCTTTTGTGGTCATAAATCAAGGCTATTTATTTTTTTCGTGTTTTTTTTTTCAAAGTTTTATTTTCTTCATGTTTATTTTCTTTTTTCTTTTATTTTATTTTTTTTTTTTTGTGAAGTGGCGCACTTGCAGCGTTAACAAACATACTTTAACACCTTAAGATAAATAAGATTTATGCATTTCTCGTTTCTTCCAGCAACGTTTCGATGTAATTAATTTCAAGTTGTGTACATGAATAATTGTGATGGTGGAAACGTAAAGCCAAGCAGAAAGTCTGATTTTTTTTATGTGACACATGCCATCTAGCGGCCACTATTATATTATATTATATTATCTTATATTATATTATATTATATTATCTCTCTCATCTCATCTCTCATCAGCTACACCGCTTATCCTCAGTAGGGTCGCGGGGTGCTGGAGCCCATCACAGCAATCATCGGGCAGTGGGCAGGGGACACCCTGAACTGGTTGCCAGCCAATCGCAGGGCACACGGGGACAGACAACTCGCTCGCTCATTCACACCTAGGGACAATTTGGACCGGCCAATCCACCTGAAATGCATGTTTTTGGAACGTGGGAGGAAACCAGAGTGCCCAGAGGAAACCCACGCAAGCACGGGGAGAACATACAAACTCCGCATAGGAAGTCCGGTAGCTGGATTTAAACCCACACAGGAGGTTCCCAAGACCTTAGAACTGTGCCACACACGCACTAACCACTGTTATATTATATTATATTATATTATATTATATTATATTATATTATATTATATTATATTATATTATATTATATTATATTATATTATATTATATTATATTATATTATATTATATTATATTATATTATATTATATTATATTATATTATATCATGTTATAATATGTCCCCTGCCCACTGCCCGGAGATGGCTGGGATGGGCTCCAGCCCCCCCGCGACCCTAATGAGGATAAGCGGTACGGCTGATGAGATGGGATGAGATGAGATGTTATAATATATTAAATTACATAATATTACATTATAATATAGTATACTATATTATACTATATTATACTATATTATACTATCCTGAAAGGGGGATGCCACATGTGCGGTCCCTTCTCAAGGTTTCTTCATTTTCCTCATGTTGAGGTTTTTTAGTTTTTCCTTGCCCTCATGTTGGTTCCAGATCAGGGGATGCTGTCATAATGGTCTGAAAAAATAGTCTGTGTAATAACCTGTGAAGCCCTTTGAGACTCTTTGTGATTAAGGGATATACAAATAAAATTGACTTGACTTGACTATATTACATTACTGTATATCACATTATATTACATCATATTATATCATATTCTATTTTATTCTGATCTATTATATCATATTATATTAGATAGATAGATAGATAGATAGATAGATAGATAGATAGATAGATAGATAGATAGATAGATAGATAGATAGATAGATAGATAGATAGATAGATAGATAGATAGATAGATAGATAGATAGATACTTTGTTCATCCCCGAAGGGAAATTCACATTTCCAGCAGCATCCCTGAGCTGAGAACAATCGAGAACAATCGAAAAAACACGGGAACAATCGAAAATAACATATTATATCATATTATATTATTTTATATGCCCTGCGATTGGCTGGCAACCAGTTCAGGGTGTCCCCTGCCCACTGCCCGGAGATGGCTGGGATGGGCTCCAGGCCCCCCAGTCTTCATTTTACTGACATTTTAAGGAAATTCTATTGTGTATTTCATTTATTTGTATTTATTGAGGCTTACAATAAATAACGATTCAAATTTGTTTTGCCACGCTGCCCTTTAATTCTTCATTTCAGTCAAAATGCAAAGCATGCTGGTTTGTGCCTTTCTCAAACACAATGTGTGAGGTGAGAGCGCCCTCTGCTGTCGAATAATGTTATTTTTGTTGAAATGAACCCCACACGCAATAAAGGGGGGCTGTGAGTTTGGCCTTAAAACAAAACTATTGATTGAAATGAGAAGCAAATATACATGAATTTACATAAAACGTGACATTTTTGAAGTGCACAAAGCTGGAGAGTTTGGCATTTATTTTATACAACGTGAGGCTCACCTAAAAGGGGCTGGCATCATTGTCCGCCATCTTGCTGCTATCGTTACCCCTATTGATCCTTCGACACCCCCCAACCCCCCAACCCCCACTTTTCTTAATTCTTTTTTTATTTGCTTTTCCTTTTTTTCCCCTCATTTTATTTGATTTTTTAATTATATCAATAATAATAATAGTAATACATAATAATAACAATGACAATTTTCCGATTTTTTTCACTATTTGTCCCCCTCATTTTCCTTTTTATTTTTACCATTTTTTTCCATCTTTTAACTCTTTATTTTTCTTTTTTGTTTTTTGTTTTTTCTAGAAATTGTGCTGTTTGGTCACATTGAGTCTCTGTAGTTTGTATTCTTCCCTTGTGCTTAGTAGCACTCGGCTGCACCAATATAGTGACATCTAGTCTTTTTTTATCGTTTTTATCTTTTAAGTCTCTATTTATTTTTTTCATTTTTCTTTTTTATTTCTTCACGAAAGACTTGGCAGAAAATCCAGAAGCAAAATGGTGCTGTTTGGTCACATTGAGTCTCTGTAGTTTGTATTCTTTCTTTGTGCTTAGTAGCACTCGACTGCAACAATATAGTAACATCTAGTCTGCTGCTATAAAATACCATAATGACAAAGCGTATGACGCATTTTCCCCTTTCTCTGCCTTCCTCCAATGTTTCACACCCCTACGTGTGCATAACCAGTTAGTTAGTTAGTTAGTTAGTTAGTTAGTTAGTTAGTTAGTTAGTTAATTGGTTGGTTAATTAGTTAGTTAGTCATTCAGTCAGTCAAGTCATGTTTATTTGTTTAGCCCTAAATCACAAAGAATCTTAAAGGGCTGCATAAGTTAAGTTAGTTAGTTAGTTAGTTAGTTAGTTAGTTAGTTAGTTAGTTAGTTAGTTAGTTAAGTCATGTTTATTTGTATAGCGCTTAATCACAAAGAGTCTCAAAGGGCTGCACAAGTTAGTCAGTCAGTCAGTGAGTCAGTCAAGTCAAGTCATGTTTATTTGTATAGCCCTTAATCACAATGAGTCTCAAAGGGCTGCACAAGTTAGTTAGTTAGTTAGTTAGTTAGTTAGTTAGTTAGTTAGTTAGTTAGTCAAGTCATGTTTATTTATTTAGCCCTAAATCACAAAGAATCTTAAAGGGCTGCGCAAGTTAGTTAGTTAGTTAGTTAGTTAGTTAGTTAGTTAGTTAGTTAGTTAGTTAGTTAGTTAAGTCATGTTTGTTTGTATGGCCATTAATCACAAAGAGTCTCAAAGGGCTGCACAAGTTAGTCAGTTAGTTTGTTAGTTAGTTAGTTAGTTAGTCAGTCAGTCAGTCAGTCAGCCAGTCAGTCAGTCCAGTCAAGTCAAGTCATGTTTATTTGTATAGCCCTTAATCACAAAGAGTCTCAAAGGGCTGCACAAGTTAGTTAGTTAGTTAGTTAGTTAGTTAGTTAGTTAGTTAGTTAGTTAGTTAGTTAGTTAGTTAGTTTCATTGTTCTCAAGAATATCAAAACAAGGGCCATTATACGTATCTCTGCTGCCCTCTAGAGACCTTCGACGACAGTACAGCTGCTGTGAAGGTAATTGACCTGTCAATTATCTATGACTAACAAGCGGAGAGTCTGCAGAAAACCACATATACGTTTTTAAAGTATGTGGTTGCTTTAATATTTGGTCAAATGTTAGGATATTAAGGCGTTTTTGAGACTAAAAGCCTTCGGGCCAGTCTTGATATTGCCATTTTAAGAGTATTTTATGATATGATTATAACGGAGGGCCACGTCTAAGTCGTGGTGAAAAATGTACATTATATTGTATTAAATAGCAATAAAGAAAATTCTATTTTATTCTATTTGACTAGTGATCAAACAATGGGTCCCTAGTGATGATATTTCTATTTATTTGTGTTTAAATGTATAATTCCTAATATTTATTGTTGAAAATTGAGTCCAAACAACTAAGTTTATATGTAGTCTTCTGTAATGTGACTTATCTGTTCTATTCTATTCTATTTTATTCTATTCTATTCTTGTCAAGAATCGGTACAGGATCAGGACCCAAATGCGTGACGTTTTTCACACAAGCCTTTTATTTTATGGGAAATCGGGGAGTCATGCGCATTAGGCAGCAGTCTGGCGTGGAATGATAGGAAGCCAGAGGTCGACCAGATCGATACCAATTGCCCGACCAGATATCGGACAGATGGGGTCGATACCGGACAGGACGAGACAGAAAGGATCGATATCAAAACAGGATAACAAAATTAAACAGGACAAACTGGACGGGAACGAAACTGGAGACCGATATTAAACAACGGCACGGACAGGATAGATATCAAAACAGGATATCGGAATTAAACAGGACAAACTAGACGGGAACAAAACTGGAAACCGATATTAAACAGGACAAAATTAAACGGGAACAATACCGGACAGGATATACCAACAGGATCAGGTCTGAGTCAAAACCCACGTCTTGCAGGGCAGAAGTTCGTTGACGGACTGACAAAGGGTTGTTATCAAAACAGGATATTGAAAAAAAACAGGACAAACGAGACGGGAACGAAACTGGAGACCGATATTAGACAACGGGATGGACAGGATCGATATTAAAACAGGGTAACGAAATTAAACAGAACAAACTAGATGGGAACGAAACGGGACAGACAGGATCGATATCAAAACAGGATATCGGAATTGAACAGGACAAACTAGACGGGAACAAAACTGGAAACTGATATTAAACAGGACAAAAATAAACGGGAACAATACCGGACAGGATATACCAACAGGATCAGGTCTGAGTCAAAACCTACGTCTTGCAGGGCAGAGGTTTGTTGACGGACTGACAAAGGATTGTTGTCAAAACAGGATATTGAAAATAAACAGGACAAATAGACGGGAAGGAAACTGGAAACCGATATTAAACAACGGGACGGACAGGATCAATATCAAAACAGGATAACGAAATTAAACAGGACAAACTAGACGGGAATGAAACTGGAGACCGATATTAAAAAACGGGACAGACAGGATCGATATCAAAACAGGATATCGAAAATAAACAGGACAAACAAGACGGGAACAAAAACTGGGAGAATATTAAACAGGACAAAAATAAACGGGAACAATACCGGACAGGATATACCAACAGGATCAGGTCTGAGTCAAACCCCGTCTTGCAGGGCAGAGGTTTGTTGACGGACTGAAAAACGATTGTTATCAAAACAGGATATTGAAAAAAAAAAAACAGGAGAAACGAGACGGGAACGAAACTGGAGACCGATATTAAACAACGGGACGGACAGGATCGATATCAAAACAGTGTAACGAAATTAAACAGGACAAACTAAATGGGAGCGAAATGGGACAGACAGGATCGATATCAAAACAGGATATCGGAATTAAACAGGACAAACTAGATGGGAACAAAACTGGAAACCGATATTAAACAGGACAAAATAAATGGGAACAATACCGGACAGGAATATCCAACAGGAAACAGGACCAAATCAAAACCCACGTCTTGCGGGGCAGAGGTTTGTTGACGGACCGACAAACTAATAGTGAGAGCATTGAGCTTAAATAGACAGCAAGACAATCTGCCAAAGCGCCGCAGCTGGCGCCACACGGGCGGGGACAATTATATTCGATTCAACTAGTGATTAAACAATGAGTCTTTAGTGATGAAACAGTATTTGTATTTATTGTTGATATTTAAATCCAAACAATTAAGTTAATTTGTAATAATCTTTTGTAATATAAATTGTAATAGACTAAATTATTGTAAAACATAAAACATAAAACATACCACTAAAAACAATTAGTTGCATTTTTATTTTCTTTTAAATAACTCCAAATAAACAAATTATTGCTATTTTTAATGTGTTAGTTTGCACATTCTGCATCGCGACAACAGATTTTCATGTGTTGTTTTTGCTAAAAGCCACTATTTGACTTTTTTTCATATTTTGAGAGTCTCGAGGAACTCAAGTGTTTTAAAATCCTCATTTTTGAAAGCATTTATGTGTCACGGTTGCCATGGCGCCCAATTGGCCCCGCCCGTGTGGCGCCAGCTGCAGTTTGTTGACGGATTGGCTCCCTGTCAGTATTTAAACTCTGTCCTGTCGGTCCGTCTGCGAATATCTGTTTTTACACGGCAAGCTCTTTTCGCCTGTCCTGTTTTTTGCTCCTGTTTGTCTCCAGCCACGATCTGTTTTGATCTCGACCACATCTGTTCTCCCGTCCCGAATAACGATCAGCTTTTGATATTGACCACATCTACTCTCCTCTCCTGGCTTTCGACTAGTTTCCGATCCCGATCACGTTTTTTTTGCTCTTCTATCCCGGCTACTGACCTGTTTTTTCTGCTCTCGACACCGCCATCGCTCGCCACGGAAGTCCCACTTCCTCGTTTAGAGCGACCTGCTCCCCGCGACCAGCGATCACTGGACCGTGTGTGCAATCCTTTCCCTTCTTCCCAATAAAACTGAGAAACGTTACGCGAGTGGGTCCTGTTTCCGTTCTGATGTTGACATTATGAGTTCATTATTCTTCTTCCTCAGGGCCATCACCACCCTAAACGAGTGCACAAATCTGTGAAAACATCTATTTTGCGACTTCATGTGTTTTTGTTGTCGTTGCTGCAAATTGTTATTGCACAAAACTATGAAAATATACGCTTTAAGATTTATTTGGGGATTTTTGATTCTGCTAAATCTTATTGCAATCCTTTTTGATTTTCTTATTATTTGAACTTAGGCCAGTTTCTTTGTTGTAAATATGAAAATCTTTTTGTGTTTTTTTTTTCTTTAAAGTGTTTATTTGATGTTTATCCTGGAGTGCCCTGTCTAATCTCGTTGCATACAATGTTTAACAACGTGATAATCTATCTATCTATCTAACTAACGTGATAATAAAACAATTTAATTCAGTTTAAGAATCGTTAATAAATATGTATCCTGGAGTGCCACGTCTAATCTCTATCCATCTATCTATCTATCTATCTATCTATCTATCTATCTATCTATCTATCTATCCATCTATCTATCCCTCTTGCTCTCTATCTATCCATCCCTCTATCTATCTATTTATCTATCTATCTATCTGTCTATCCATCTATCTATCTATCTATCTATCTATCTATCTATCTATCTATCTATCTATCTATCTATCTATCTATCTATGTATCTATCTATCTATCTATCTATCTATCTATCTATCTATCTATCTATCTATCTATCTATCTATCTATCTATCTATCTATCTATCTGTCTATCTATCTATCTATCTATCTATCTATCTATCTATCTATCTACCTATCTATCTATCTATCTATCTATCTATCTATCCATCTATCTATCCCTCTTGCTCTCTATCTATCCATCCCTCTATCTATCTATTTATCTATCTATCTATCTATCTATCTATCTATCTATCTATCTATCTACCATCTATCCATCTATCTATCTATCTGTCTCTCTATCTCTATCTATCTCCATCTATCTATCTCTATCTATCTATCCTCGGTGTTAAAAATTTACATCACGTTGTAATCAACGATGACAAAGACTATTCTATTCTATTCTATTCTATTCTATTCTATTCAACTAGCGCAATGGCAATATTTAGTGATGCTATTTCTATGTTTTTGTCCGTAAAAGTATCATTATTTGTATTTATTGTTAAAACATGAAGTCCAAATAATGAAGTTTATTTTTAATCTACTATAATGTGATTTTCCTATGAGACGAGTCTATTTTTCTATTTAAAACAAAATAAAAAATAATTCGTTGCGATCCATTCTCTTTTTCCCCTTTCTTTTTCGAATAGCTCAAAATATACAGCTACACTTTAATTCTTGATGTTTTCTTGTTTATTTCTCACAGACTTGAGATTTTTATGATTAGTGATAAAACTCGCTTTTATCCGTTATTTTAAAATGGAGATTTTAATTATATTTTGAGAGTTTTGAGAGAGTTACGTGTTAAGGTTTTTAGGTGTGTGAAATACTGATATTTGAAATTATTTGTGGGTTAATTATTGTTATTATTTTTATGTTATTATTACTGTTATTATTCACAATAATTTGAAAATACATTTAATTCACACTGCATCGAAAGATTTTTTTTTCAAATTCTAATCGTGAATGAAAATATGTTTAATAATCTGCACAATATAAATAAATTAAATATGAATATAAAGTGAATTATATATTTGTTGCATTATTCCTTATTGCGTCATTATTATTATTATAACTTAGGCCAGTTTTTCTAAACAATAATTTTTCTAATTGTAATTATTATATTTTCGGCCTTTTCATCCTGATAGTTTTTTTTATTTCGTTTCTCTTTAAAGTCCGCGTAATTCATGTTTTACCCTGGAGTGCTAAATCTAATCTCGTCGCATACAAGGATTCGAATTCTAATACAACGAAAAAGCAAAAGTGGACAAAGGAAGTTTAGAAAAAACATATTTATTTCAGACTACTCGTAAAAAACATGTTGTAAATGCACAATGTAAGTGTAATTTTCATGAGGAATGCGTCAAAATACAAATGGCTTGGAGTTTTATTTGTTTTTTAATCAAAAAAGGCTTGATCCTTTAAAAACGAATTTACCGCCGTTAACGATTATATACAGTATTTTAAAGCGTTAAAAATACAAATGTCACATATACCGTTCGAGTCCCGATGCAAAATTGGCCTGCCGCATGTAGGAATTATTGTAAGCGTTCACGGGGCCCGAAAGGCCCAACAGCTGCTCCGTGTGCTCCGCGCAGGAACTGGGCCGCAAAGCCGGCAGGGAGAGCCTGTTCCCCGGGCAGTACACCTGAGAACCCCCGGGGGAGAACCCCGCTTGGGTTAAATTGGGGGGCGACGCCGAGGAGGAGTAAGGGTACGTCAGGTTGGAGGTCATGTTGGAGGAGATGTTCCTGCTCAAGATGTTCGGGGACTGGTTGACGCTTTGGGTCTGGAAACACCCCGACGGGTCCCCGCCGGTGAGCGCGCAGCTGGAGGTCATAGCCCCCAGGTCGCCTCCCCCCAGGCCCTGGAGCGCTTGCGGGTTGAGGTCCCCGACCGTCTGCGGGCTGATGATGTTATCGATGCTGAACATGCGCGCTTGAGTCGGCCCGGAGGCCTGGTAGTGATGGAGCACGGCCGGGTGTGGAGAAGAACCCGCGTAGCCGCTCCCCATCCCCGCGTAGAGATTATTCGGGTAACAAGGCCTCCCCACGGGGGTGGGCGTGAAGGCGCTGGAGCTTTGGATATACCCCGGGTAGGTGCTCACATCCGTGCGCTTGAAGCGTTTCCTCCTGCGCAAGAAGCTCCCGTTATCGAACATATCTTCCGCGGCGGGGTCCAGGGTCCAGTAGTTCCCCTTCCCGGGTCTACCGGGCTCCCGCGGGATCTTCACGAAGCAGTCGTTGAGGGTCAGGTTATGGCGGATGGAGTTCTGCCATTTTTTGGAGTTTTCACGATAAAAAGGGAAGCGCTCCGTGATGAATTTATAAATCCCCCCCAGGGTGAGTTTCCTCTCGGGGGAGTTGGCGATGGCCATGGCGATGAGCGCGATGTAGCTGTAGGGGGGCTTCCCCCGCTGCACCGGCCTCTTTCTCCGGCGGCTGCCGCCGGTGCAGGGGAGGTGCTCCGGGTCCGTGTGGCCGGAAAGGGGGACGCCGTCTTCGGCGTCGGGGCTGTGGCCCCGCGGTTCCGACTTGATGAGGACGCCGTCCTTGGAGCGACCTTGCAGCATGAGGGGGGACTCCAGGCTGATGTTGGGGGACAGGACCACCGGGCTGATCTCCGCGGGGGAGTGCTGCGTTTCGGCGGTCATGTTGCACATGCCGGAGTAGAAGGAATAGTTGGCGAGATTCATCGAGGAAAGGTCGACGAGTTGGGGGGATAATGTTCGTCTGTGTTGGGTTGTGGGTGAAATTCCAGGTGAGATACAGAGGCGCTGAAAGTTTTATAAATGGAGGGGGGCGTGGGGGGGTTCAATGACGCAACTAGACCCTCAATGACGAAGCTGCAGCTGCACCAGAACTTTTCATGTCAATCTCAATCTTCTTTGAATAAATAAGTTGATATTTGTCCACAAAATGGAAGATATTACTTCATAAAATCCAACATGTTAAAATAAAAGTGAAATTTAAACATCTAATTAATATAAATATTCATGTGTTTGTCTACAAAACAGTCACTCATTATTAAATAATATTCATATAAAATCTATCCATCTATCTATCTATCTATCTATCTATCTATCTATCTATCTATCTATCTATCTATCTATCTATCTATCTATCTATCTATCTATCTATCTATCTATCTATCTATCTATCTATCTATCTATCCATCTATCTATCTATCTATCTATCCATCTATCTATCTATCTATCTATCTATCTATCTATCTATCTATCTATCTATCTATCTATCTATCTATCTATCTATCTATCTATCTATCTATCTATCTATCTATCTATCTATCTATCTATCTATCTATCTATCTATCTATCTATCTATCTATTTAGAAATCTATCCATCCATCCTACCCAAAAATATCTAAAAAATAAATGATTTAAACTTTGCTTAAAACCGAATAGTAGAACATTCCCTACTTTCCACAATGCCCCTGGGAATGATCTTACTGGATATCCAACCAACCACTTCTATTCTCTTCATTTGATGAAATTCGAATATTAAAGGAGAATACTTGGAACTCTTGTCTGAAATCCAGTAGTACTTTGCAGTCCTTGCGGCGGTGCTGTTTTGCTAGCGTGGCGGCTGTATACTCAATGCAGAAACAACACTCGCAGATTCGCTATCGCTAACCCGACTGACAAAACGGCATTTGCAAAATAAAAGCCAGCCATTGAAAACAAGCAATTGGGCTATCAAAGCTTTTGGGTTGAGGAAAGTCAATATCCCTCCGTTTCTATTTTCATTTTGCGAAAGCGATCGTCAAACACCGGGGACGGGACGTGTTGTCTTTCGGATTTTCGAGTAAAAACACATTTGATACCGTTAATCACGATATACTATCCGAAAAATTAGAGTGGGGGAGTGGCTTCGGCATGGATTCAAATTTGTTTGACTGGGAGGCAAGATAACGTGAAAATGAGAGAGTTGACTTATGGATACTAGGCCATCTGTTGTGGAGTACCACAGGGCTCCGTCCTGGGTCCAAAACTATTCAACTTCAATATTAACGATATATTCGATGTTTCCAAATGATTAGTCATGTATACACTTACATTTACCAACGATTATTATATGAATCTAGTAACCAATATCACATTTAATACCGTTAATCACAATATACTATCCGAAAAATGATAGTGGGGGAGTGGCTTTGGCATGGATTCAAATTTGTTTGACTGGGAGGCAAGATAACGTGAAAATGAGAGAGTTGACTTCTGGATATTAGGCCATCTGTTGTGGAGTACCACAGGGTTCTGTTCTGTGTCCAAAGCTATTCAAATTCAATACTAACGATATATTCGATGTTTCCAAATGATTAGTCATGTATACACTAACATTTACCAACGATTATTATATGAATCTAGTAACCGATATCACATTTAATACCGTTAATCACAATATACTATCCGAAAAATTAGAGTGGGGGAGTGGCTTTGGGATGGATTCAAATTTGTTTGACTGGGAGGCAAGATAACGTGAAAATGAGAGAGTTGACTTCTGGATACTAGGCCATCTGTTGTGGAGTACCACAGGGCTCCGTCCTGGGTCCAAAACTATTCAACTTCAATATTAACGATATATTCGATGTTTCCAAATGATTAGTCATATATACACTAACATTTACCAACGATTATTATATGAATCTAGTAACCAATATCACATTTAATACCGTTAATCACAATATACTATCCGAAAAATGATAGTGGGGGAGTGGCTTTGGCATGGATTCAAATTTGTTTGACTGGGAGGCAAGATAACGTGAAAATGAGAGAGTTGACTTCTAGATACTAGGCCATCTGTTGTGGAGTACCACAGGGTTCTGTTCTGGGTCCAAAACTATTCAAATTCAATATTAACGATATATTCGATGTTTCCAAATGATTAGTTACATATACACTAACATTTACCAACGATTATTATATGAATCTAGTAACCGATATCACATTTAATACCGTTAATCACAATATACTATCTGAAAAAAATCAGAATGGGGGAGTGGCTTCGGCATGGATTCAAAGTTGTTTGACTGGGAGGCAAGATAACGTGAAAATGAGAGAGTTGACTTCTAGATACTAGGCCATCTGTTGTGGAGTACCACAGGGTTCTGTTCTGGGTCCAAAACTATTCAAATTCAATATTAACGATATATTCGATGTTTCCAAATGATGAGTCATATATACACTAACATTTACCAACGATTATTATATGAATCTAGTAACCGATATCACATTTAATACCGTTAATCACAATATACTATCTGAAAAAAATCAGAATGGGGGAGTGGCTTCGGCATGGATTCAAAGTTGTTTGACTGGGAGGCAAGATAACGTGAAAATGAGAGAGTTGACTTCTAGATACTAGGCCATCTGTTGTGGAGTACCACAGGGTTCTGTTCTGGGTCCAAAACTATTCAAATTCAATATTAACGATATATTCGATGTTTCCAAATGATTAGT